>NC_069501.1:159312263-159439763 GCF_027579735.1 Bombina bombina
ACATAATAATTATTACTGTAAATACAGCATGTTAATTATTACTTTATGTAGGATTTCCGAGGTATGCATTACATACTGGCCTAAAGTCTCACTATAGATCCAAAAGAGTTTACCTTCTGTATGAGTAGTTAATTAGGGTGAAACATGAGGTAATTATGGCTAATCCCAATGCTTTCCTGCTGGCCTAGTGCCTGCCAGGCCCTCCTGCAACCAAACCACTTTCAGATCCTGTGAAATGTTGCTATTAGAGGAAAAGGGGATTAGAGGGAATGAAGGCTGGATGTTCTATCCAGTTTAGTGCTTGAGGGGACCCTCCGGCATCACATTATTAGGAATGCTATTAAATGCGTTCTTTTTTATGTATGGGCTTCAAACTCTTTATGCAGTCATCTACTTTTACTATTGTTAGTCTAACATAAAATATGTGCAGTTAATCTAAAAATAATATTAGGTTTGTAAAGCAGTTGGAAATATGTATTTTGGATATATATATTTTTTATTTATTATTTATGTTTAGATGAACATTTGTGTTCAAAATGACATTGCAGGTGTTGTAATTTAATACTTCTGTTTATTAGGACACAGTAAACATAAACACTGTATACTTATAAAGCATTTTCTGTGGCAAATAATATGCAAACCATTTTTTTTGCGTTGCATTCAATTATTCTAACATTTAGTAACAGTGTGACTTTATAAAGCATAAAATAATAATATTTCTCCTACTGAATTGATCTTGAAATAATATTTCCAACCACTGACAACTAATTATCTTCAAACCATTGCTCGAGCTGTGCAAAATCTCTCACTGCTTTGACTAGTTTCTTTGTTATCTGTGCATAGTATTCAACATATGTAACTTGGAAGAGAAGTGCATGCTTGAAGTCTTTCAGATTGATCTATACTGAAAGATCTTTCATGTGGAAAAGAGCTAGTCTGAGGTACCAGAATATTAATAGAAAAGATCACAAGGTATGCATTTTTACCCATATCTCCTGCCTTCAGAAAACTCTAAAATAAACACAAGATTTAAATTAAATCTATACTGGTTAGCTACTCCTATCTTCAATATTAATAATATTTTTTTGATATTTCAAGAAAAAGAAATAATGTGACATACTTCAAAAACCAAGAGACTTGTTAATGTCTTTCATGTTGTCTTCAATTTGCCTTCAGAGCTCAATTTGATGGCATTTTTGCCAGGTATTGTATTTTACTGTGTTATTGCTTTGTTTATATCTCCTATGGTTCAGCTGCTAAATTTGCGAGAGCTCATTTTCCACAAACAAGCGTGAATCAGGATATTTATTGATCTTGTTGGTGTGGGATGAGAACTCAGCATAAATGGACAGGTTTTATGAGCCTCTTTGACATCCCTGACATAGCTGTCTTACTTGCAGAACCCTATAAATTTTTGACTCATTATACATAATTCAAATTGGAAATCTATTTGACAGTTTGATATCAAACTTCACCGGGGTGACTTGGGGGTCTTTAGATATTGTTATTCAAAGTAAAATAATTTGTATTATGTTATCATGTGTTAACCATTTAAAGTATGTAGTAGCAAAACTAAATTATTCTGAATATATGTCAAATTTTATTACATCTTATTTAGGAATATTACATTTGTCACTGAATCAGTGATTGACAGACATATCCTAAAGCTGCATTGCCTTTGCATACAAAAAATGTATTATTTTGTGAAGATATCATTTAGGGAAGCATAAAGTTGCTATACAATGAAAAATATATATACTCTGCATGTTGATGTTACAACAGCACTGAAGAATACATTAAAATAAAATATGAATTCCTCACAAAATCTTTAAGTATGCATAGTTTAAAAAAACAACTTTGGCATGTACTTTCATGACTTTTTTTTATAATATATCTATGAAAATTAAGATTTTTTTATATGGACCAAGGAGAATGCAGTGTATTTTATAGAAATTAGAAAGCTGCCCTAGTAGCACTTTACACAGTGCATGATAAGTGCAGGTACTCATTTATGTCTGTAAGATAAGTTAAACATACTCAGAAAGCTTTTGAAAAGGGTTTGCTGTTGGATTGCAAAACATTATCGTTTTTACTGACAAAATGACAGTTTCTTTCATTTAATTGGCAAGAGTCCATGAGCTAGTGATGTATGGGATATACAATTCTACCAGGAGGGGCAAAGTTTCCCAAACCTAAAAATGCCTATAAATACACCCCCTCACCACACCCACAATTCAGCTTTACAAACTTTGCCTCCTATGGAGGTGGTGAAGTAAGTTTGTGCTTAAGATTTCTACGTTGACATGCGCTTCTCAGTATTTTGAAGCCCGATTCCTCTCAGAGTACAGCGAATGTCAGAGGGATGTGAAGGGAGTATCACCTATTGAATGCAATGGTTTTCCTCACGGGAGATCTATTTCATAGGTTCTCTGTTATCGGTCGTAGAGATTCATCTCCTACCTCCCTTTTCAGATTGACGATATGCTCTCATATACCTCTACTGATAACTGTTTCAGTACTGGTTTGGCTAGCTGCTATATGTGGATGGGTGTCTTTCGGTAAGTATGTTTTTTATTACTTAAGACACCCCAGCTTTGGTTTGGCACTATATGTATTTATATAAAGTTCTAAATATATGTATTGTACTTATATTTGCCATGAGTCAGCTTCATGTATTTCCTTGTGCAGACTGTAAGTTTCATATTTGGGGAAAATAAACATAATAAGAAATATTTTTTCTTACCTGGGGTTTAGTCTTTTTTTCAGATTGACTACATTTTTCTTGCAAATTGCGGGCAGTACTAGGCCCGCAGGTGGCGCAATAATTTTTTAGCGCGTAAGTACGTCCGTTAACGCAAGTTCGTCATTTCCGGCATCGTAGTTGATGCCGAGTCCTTACACAGGGTTGCGTCGTTAATGATGCAAGTGTGTCATTTCCGGATATTGTTAGAGCCAAAACAATTTCAGTTACGTTGTGCGCATAATTGCCGCCAATTTTTTTTATTAATTTATTACCCCATTGCTATTTGCCTCTTGCCTTTTTCTATGTCAGAGCGCTATGCTATTTGCATTTTTTCCCATTCCTGAAACTGTCATATAAGGAAATTGATAATTTTGCTTTATATGTTGTTTTTTTCTTTTACATTTTGCAAGATGTCTCAATCTGATCCTGTCTCAGAAGTATCTGTTGGAACTTTGCTGCCTGACATCGGTTTTACCAAAGCTAAGTGCATTTGTTGTAAGATTGTGGAAATTATATCTCTGAATGTCATTTGTAATAGTTGTCATGATAAACCTTTACATGCATAGAATGTATCCATCAGTAATAGTACATTGCCATTTGCAGTTCCTTCAATTTCTAATGTACATGATATACCTATGAATTTGAAATAATTTGTTACTGATTCTATTCAGAGGGCTTTGTCTGCATTTCCGCCTTCTAATAAACGTAAAAGGTCTTTTAAAACTTCTCATAAAGTTGATGAAATTTCAAATGACCGACAACATAATGATTTATCCTCCTCTGATGAGGATCTATCTGATTCAGAAGATCCTTCCTCAGATATTGACACTGACAAATCTACTTATTTATTTAAAATAGAGTATATTCGTTCTTTGTTAAAAGAAGTGTTAATTACTTTGGATATTGAGGCCATTCCTCTTGACGTTAAGACTAGTAAATGTTTAAATGCTGTTTTTAAACCTCCTGTGGTTACTCCAGAGGTTTTTCTATTCCTGATTCTGACATATCTAGCATTGTTCGCTTACTGCAACATGCTAATCATTTTATTTGTGATGCCATTTTTGATATTGTCAAAATTGATGTTAGATCCATGTCTTTAGCTATTTTAGCTAGAAGAGCTTTGTGGCTTAAATCTTGGAATGCTGATATGATATCTAAGTCTAGATTATTATCTCTTTCTTTCCAAGGTAATAATTTATTTGGTTCTCAGTTGGATTCTATTATTTCAACTGTTACTGGGGGAAAGGGAGTTTTTCTGCCTCAGGATAAAAAACCTAAGGGTAAATCTAAGGCTTCTAACCGTTTTCGTTCCTTTCGTCAAAATAAGGAACAAAAATCTAATCCTTCCCCCAAGGAATCTGTTTCCAATTGGAAGTCTTCCTCAAATTGGAATAAATCCAAGCCTTTTAAAAAACCAAAGTCCGCATGAAGGTGCTGCCCTCATTCCAGCTCAGCTGGTAGGGGGCAGATTAGAGTTTTTCAAGGATATTTGGATACATTCTGTCCAAAATCAATGGATTCAGCGCATTGTCTCTCAAGGGTATCGAATATGATTCAGCGTAAGACCTCCTGTGAGAAAAAATTTTCTCTCACGTATCCCAGGCAATTCCATTAAAAGCTCAGACTTTCCTGAAGTGTGTTTCAGACCTGGAGTCTTCAGGGGTAATCATGCCAGTTCCTTTTCAGGAACAAGGTCTGGGGTTTTATTCAAATCTATTCATTGTCCCAAAGAAGGAAAATTCATTCAGACCAGTTCTGGATCTGAAAATTTTGAATCATTATGTAAAAGTACCAACTTTCAAGATGGTGACTTTAAGGACTATTCTGCCTTTTGTTCAGCAAGGACATTATATGTCTACAATAGACTTGCAGGATGCATACCTTCATATTCCGATTCATCCAGAACATTATCAGTTCCTGAGATTCTCTTTTCTAGACAAGCATTACCAATTTGTTGCTCTTCCATTTTGCCTAGCAACAGCTCCAAGAATCTTTTCAAAGGTTCTATGTGCCCTACTCTCTGTAATCAGAGAGCAGGGTATTGTGGTGTTTCCTTATTTGGACGATATCTTGGTACTAGCTCAGTCTTTACGTTCTGCAGAATCTCACACAAATCAACTAGTGTTGTTTCTTCAAAGACATGGTTGGAGGATCAATTTACCAAAAAGTTTCTTGATTCCTCAGACAAGGGTCACCTTTTTAGGCTTCCAGATAGATTCAGTGTCCATGACTCTTGGTTGCAGCCTGTTGGCACCTTCAGTCTCAGTCATTCCCTTCAGTGGCTATGTGCATGGAAGTTTTAGGCCTCATGACTGCAGCATTGGACTCGATTCCTTTTGCTCGTTTTCACTTGAGACCGCTCCAGCTTTGTATGCTGAATCAATGGTGCAGGGCTTATACAAAGATATCACAATTAATATCCTTAAATCCCAATGTTCAACACTCTCTGATATGGTGGCTAAATCACCAGCGTTTAGTTCAAGGGGCTTCCTTTGTTCGGCCAACCTGGACTGTGATCACTACAGATGCAAGTCTTTCAGGTTGGGGAGCTGTTTGGGGATCTCTGACAGTGCAAGGGGTTTGGAAATCTCAAGAGGCGAGATTAATCAGTTTTGGCCTCTGTTGAAGAGAGAAATGTTCATTTGCTTTCAGACAGACAATATCACAACTGTGGTATATGTCAATCATCAGGGTGGGACTCACAGTCCCCAAGCTATGAAAGAAGTATCTCGGATACTTGCTTGGGCGGAATCCAGCTCCTGTCTAATCTCTGCGGTGCATATCCCAGGTGTAGACAATTGGGAGGCGGATTATCTCAGCTGTCAGACTTTACATCCAGGGGAGTGGTCCCTTCATCCAGATGTGTTTTCTCAGATTGTTCAGATGTGGGGTCTTCCAGAGATAGATCTGATGGCCTCTCGTAACTTCCCAGATACCTGTCCAGGTCCAGGGATGTTCAGGCGGAAGCAGTGGATGCGCTGACACTTCTTTGGTGTTATCATCCTGCTTACATTTTCCCGCCTCTAGTTCTTCTTCCAAGAGTGATCTCCAAAATCATCATGGTACAATTGTTTGTGTTGCTGGTGGCTCCAGCTTTGCCATACACGTTTTGGTATGTGGATCTTGTTCGGATGTCCAGTTGCCAACCTTGGCCACTTCCGTTAAGGCTGGACCTACTGTCTCAAGGTCCGTTTTTCCATCAGGATCTCAAATCATTAAATTTGAAGGTATGGAAATTGAACGCTTAGTGCTAAGTCATAGAGGTTTCTCTGACTCAGTGATTAATACTATGTTACAAGCTCGTAAATCTGTCTCTAGAAAGATTTATTATCAAGTTTGGAAGAGCTACATTTCATGGTGTTCTTCTCATAAACTCTCTTGGCATTCTTTTAGAATCCCTAGAATTTTACAGTTTCTTCAGGATAGTTTGGATAAGGGTTTGTCTGCAAGTTCCTTGAAGGGACAAATCTCTGCTCTTTCTGTTTTATTTCACAGTAAGATTGCTAAACTTCCTGATATTCACTGTTTTGTACAAGCTTTAGTTCGTATTAAGCCCGTCATTAAATCAATTTCTCCTCCTTGGAGTCTTAATTTGGTTTTGAAGGCGTTACAGGCTCCTCCATTTGAGCCTATGCATTCTTTGGACATTAAACTTCTTTCTTGGAAAGTGTTGTTCCTTTTTGCTATCTTTTCTGCTAGAAGAGTTTCTGAGCTATCTGCTCTTTCTTGTGAATCTCCTTTTCTGATTTTTCATCAGGATAAGGCGGTTTTGCGGAATTCATTTAAATTTTTACCTAAGGTTGTGAATTCTAACAACATTAGTAGAGAAATTGTTGTCCCTTCCTTGTGTCCTAATCCTAAGAATTCTTTGGAAATATCCTTACATTCTTTGGATGTGGTGAGAGCTTTGAAATATTATGTTGAAGCTACTAAAGATTTCAGGAAGACTTCTAGTCTATTTGTTATATTTTCCGGTTCTAGGAAAGGTCAGAAGGCTTCTGCTATTTCTATGGCTTCTTGGTTAAAGCTTTTGATTCTTCAAGCTTATTTGGAGTCGGGTCAGACCCCGCCTCAGAGAATTACAGCTCATTCTACTAGATCAGTCTCCACTTTGTGGGCTTTTAATAATGAAGCTTCAGTTATCAGATTTACAAAGCGGCAACTTGGTCCTCTTTGCATACATTTACTAAATTCTACCGTTTTTATGTATTTGCTTCTTCAGAAGCAGTTTTTGGTAGAAAAGTTCTTCAGGCAGCTGTTTCAGTTTGATTCTTCTGTTGATGTTTTTAGTTTTTTTTGTCATTAAAGAATAAACTTATAATTTGGGTTGTGGATTATTTTTTCAGTGGAAAATGGCTGTTTTTTATTCTATCCCTCCCTCTCTATTGACTCTTGCGTGGAGTTCCACATCTTGGGTATTGATATCCCATACGTCACTAGCTCATGGACTCTTGCCAATTACATGAAAGAAAACATAATTTATGTAAGAATTTATCTGATAAATTAATTTCTTTCATATTGGCAAGAGTCCATGAGGCCCACCCTTTTTTATGGTGGTTATGATTTTTTGTATAAAGCACAATTATTTCAAAATTCCTTTGTTGATGCTTTTTACTCCTTTCTTTATCACCCCACTACTTGGCTATTCGTTAAACTGAATTGTGGGTGTGGTGAGGGGTGTATTTATAGGCATTTTGAGGTTTGGGAAACTTTGCCACTCCTGGTGGGATTGTATATCCCATACGTCACTAGCTCATGGACTCTTGCCAATATGAAAGAAATTAATTTATCAGGCAAATTCTTACATAAATTATGTTTTTAAATGCTTTTGCAATTCAGTTCTTTATTTCTGATAGGCACTAGACAAATATAAAAATTATATCAATGTCCCTTTAAGTTACATAATTTAAATGCTAAAGAACTCAAGGTATTGACATAATTCCAAAACTGGAATTAAAATAAATGAATAATTTAAGTAAACATATAAATATTGTATATTGCTTTCTTCCACTCAATTTACGGGAAGGTTTTTAATCATAGCTGTAAAAAATGTTTACTATTGATTTTGTGTTTACATGTGCATCATTTTGTATATTTATCTGTTTAATGATTCATAATGGCCACAATCCTACTATTTCTCTTTGAGCCGTCTTTGACTGGGGTACATTTTAAAAGCCTTACAGAGTTAGGGTATGACACAGTGTTTGAGATTCACTGGAAATGAGTGTTAACGATGGGCAAAAGTTCAAAAATAATTCTAAGCAAGTGGGGGATAAAATGTATTTTGTCCCATTTCTCCAGTAATTTAACTAATAAAATTGTGAGTTTTCCCAGTTCCTATGATTTGTATTTCCTATGAGAATTAGAAGTGCATACTCCAGACTTCCCAAATCTAACTCTGCTACTTTCTACACAGTGATTATTTGATTATTGTAGTAACTTATTTATATGTCCATAATTGCCCCCCCCCCCCCCCGCAGATGGGATTCTTCAAGACAATGCATATTTTGCAAACAAAATGACAGTGGCTAGTGGTCCCTACTCCAGCAAAAAGTCCAGATTGGCTCCTTCAAATAAGACAAGTGGCATGGACCACTAAAAAACAATTGCAGTAAACACTGTGTTCATGTATACAAAAGGTGATTACATTTAGTTGATATGTTAATCTATTACAAAGCTGAACAAAGGATTTATATTTTTAAGGGACTACTTCCACAGATCTGTTGTAACAATCTTTCCCAAGTCGTTCAAGAAAATGTGCTTTACACATCCAATAAAAATGTAACGCATATAAATTTGAAGCTCTGATGAACTGTTACGCTCGACAAAAGAATTTGCACAAAATACATAAAAAATACATTTAAAAGTGCAGTTACAAGCATAATAACACTATCTAGTAAAAATTATTTTAAAAATTGCAATAAAAAGTTATAAATGCTCAAAGATACGAGGTATCCAGTGTTAGAAAAAAAAGGGCTGCAAAGGGCTTTAACAAAGAGATACATACATACACATGTCTAAATATGTATTTTGCAGTCAAGTAGCTGAAAATATATAAAAAAATCATATTTATGCAATATTCATATTTAATAAAGTATTGAACTGTGTTTGTACTGTAAATATTTCACATTCCAATGTTCTTCATATAGGGGAATATGTTTTAAGTATTTTTAAATAGATATTCCTATATATATATATATATATATATATATATATATATACATATATATAATATATATATATATATATATATATATACAGTTTCTCACAAAAGTACACCCCCTCAAATTTTTGTAAATGTATTATATCTTTTCATGTGACAACACTGAAGAAATTACACTTTGCTACAATGTAAGTAGAGAGTGTACAGCGTGTATAACAGTGTAAGTATGCTGTCCCCACAAAATAACTCTACGCACAGCCATTAATGTCTAAATCGTTGACAACAAAAGTGAGTACACCCCTAAATTGGGCCCAATTAGCCATTTTACCTCCCCAGTGTCATGTGACTCATTAGTGTTACAAGATCTCAGGTGTGAATGGAGAGCAGGTGTGTTAAATGTGGTGTTATCGCTCTCACACTCTCTCATACTGGTCACTGGACATTCAACATGGCACCTCATGGCAAAGAACTCTCTGAGGATCTGAAAAAAGAATTGTTGCTCTACATAAAGATAGCCTAGGCTATAAGAAGATTGCCAAGACCCTGATACTGAGCTGCAGCAGGATGGACAAGACCATATAGTGGTTTCACAGGACAGGTTCCATTTAGAACAGGCCTCGCCATTGTTGATCAAAGAAGTTGAGTGCACGTGCTCAGCATCATATCCAGAGGTTGACTTTGGGAAATAGACGCATAAATGCTGCCAGCATTGCTGCAGAGGTTGAAGGGGTTGGGGGTCAACCTGTCAGTGCTCAGACCATATACCACACACTGCAACAAATTGGTCTGCATGGCTGTCATCCCAGAAGAAAGCCTCTTCTAAAGATGATGCACAAGAAAGCCAGCAAACAGATTGCTGAAGACAAGCAGACTATGGACATGGATTACTGGAACCATGTCCTGTGGTCCGATGAGACCAAGATAAACTTATTTGGTTCAGATGGTGTCAAGCTTGTGTGGCGGCAACCCGGTTAGGTGTACTAAGACAAGTGTTTCTTGCTCAGTCAAGAATAGTGGTGGGAGTGTCATGGTCTGGGCCTGCATGAGTGATGCTGGCACTGGGGAGCTATAGTTCATTGAGGGAACTATGAATGCTAACATGTACCGTGACATACTGAAGCAGAGCATGATCCCCTCCCTTCGGAGACTGGGCCGCAGAACATTGGAAGGTGAAATATAAATGTTTCATGCCTGGATTACACTTGAGAAAACGCAATCCAGTTTTGTGAGACTTGTTGGGTGTATGTTTTTTTTCCATTTTTCCCGCTCCATTGAAGTCTATGGGGTAATACGTTAACACAGTCGTGATATTCAAAGTTCGGCTTTTTTATGCACATTGGGTTAGCGCTCCTGGGAAAACCTTTTACTTTCAACTTGTAATACGCACCCACTATATTGTAGTTCTTCTTTATAAACTTACACTCTAATATTTGCTTCATGTAACATAAATAGATGTATGTATGTATATATATATATATTTTTATATATATATATATATATATATATATATATATAGGGCTAGATTCCAAGTGGAGCGCTAAATTATCGCCTGTTTGTGGTGGTTTTGCAAAAATTAATCAGCCATTACAAGTGGTTGGTTATTGCTACCACAAGCTCGTGGTATTAATTAGCGCTTATAAAATTTGCCAGAGATCAGATCTCTGGTTAATTTTATAAATCTGCCCCAAATGCCCCCAAAATACTGTCTAGTGTATTTTATATATATATAAAAAAAAAAAAATGACATCATCTTTATTTTTTAATAAAATTATTGCACTAGGCAGTATTTTGGGGTTAAAGTTGGTGGGACCCACTTGTTAGAAAAAATAACGGCACTGAAAAGTGCCTTTACATTGCAGTCTATGGGAACTGTGTGTATCCTGTAAATATGTATATGTTTATATACATATATATGTATGTGTTAAATTAGCGCTACACTTGTAACCTGGCAATAAATTGTTACATTTATTGCATTTTTTACTTGGTAGCTATTGAAAGGGATGTCAAATGAACAAACATGTTTTGGCATACAGCATTAGGAACTTGTAGGATTCTGAAAAAGTATTGGCAGAGTTACAGCATAAACAATGCAGTTTATTTTCACACACTAGGGTAGATTTCCCATTTTGTTTCTCTTTAAGATTTTACTTCTTGAAGTGAAAAGTGATGTTTCTGGTGCTTGTGAGCTGTAAACAACACATGATTGAATTTTACTCCCCTGTGACTAAAAGTCACATTGAAAGCAAAAGACTTCTAAGTGGTTTAAGAATACTTGAACTGTTTTTAAAAATGTTTTCACTTCAATTAATTATATCATTCTACATGTGGTTTTAGTCCTTAGTCCTTATTCTTAAAGGGACATTAAACACCTCAAGATATTAATATAAATTGTTCAATTAAATGAAGTAAAACAACTTTGCAATTATTTATTTTGTTCTCCTTTTCTGTAATTTAATGCTGAATATTGTAGGCTTTTTATTTCATGTTAACCCATTAAGGACACTTCTTCAGTGTGCTCAATGGTTCCATGACAGAATAATTCTGTCAATGGTCATTAAGGGGTTAAACATGGAAGTACAGACACAGATATATATTCCACACAGTCTAGTAAGCCATTTATAACCATTCCTTATTGGCCTCAGCAGAAAAGGTAACCTATGCTACAATATGGCACTGTCCACTGTTTTATTATGGACATTAGAATGTTACCCTTATTTTTTTCAATATATATATATATATATATATATATATATATATATATATATATATTTTTAATAATAGCATCTCTCTAACATTGATTAATTTGTTATCACATGATCCAGGTGTTCATGTGATTACAAATATAAAAAAAATATATAAAAAATATCGGCATCGATACAGTAAGAGAATGTCATTTTTCTTAGCTATGTGATCAATCCAGCAACTGGTTACCACGGTGATCATTTAGCTAATATACTTAAATTGATAATTTTTTTTAAAAAACAGGGACTAATTTATTTTAGGGAAATCTATTTTGGGGGTCTCTAGGCAATTTTGATCTTTATTTATGTGCCTTTAAAGACCCCCTTATATTTTTTTAAATAATTTTAAAATATATTTATTTTTAACTTTTTATTTTTTCACTACACTTTAAAGACTGTTGGAAAGGTGAGGCGACTACCTTTCCAACGGTGGGACTTGGGGGTCTGTAGCTGCTTAGATGCTCAAGATATGGGCATCTAAGCAGCATGCCCCAATCTCTCTATAACTGTCAATTGACATTTGTAAATAAAGTTGTGTGATGATGTCATCGCCTCAATGCGTGATTACGTCATCATGCTCCGTGTGAAGCCGCAAGCCTGCCCTTCAATATGAGGGCAAGATCGGACAGGTGGAGGGAGATGGGGCCCTCAGCCCCCCCCCCCCCCTCAAGTTTAATGAGTCCTAGTGATGGCATGGAGTCGTTGTTAGCACCTGAGGGTGAAACTTAGCAACGGCTCCATGCCGTCGTTAGCACTCAAAGAGTTAATCATCTAATATAATTTAAAAAAAATACATGTACAAATTATCCATAGGCTAATCTTTGCTCTGAATACATCATTCAAGCAATGATTTTTTTTAGGGCAAGAGTACGAGTGGAGTGCAAATGTTTGCGTGCAAGCGATATCGAGTTTTCACGATCATTTGCACACAGGTTAAATTGCGCTGGTATTACGAGCTGAAAGTAAATGTGATCGCTTGTGTGCAATTCAATTTAATGCTCCTAGTACGTCCTCAGAGCTATGGTTAACTGTTTCGCGAAACAATAAAGTATCACAAAACACATCAAAAATACATTACAAAGTACACTTACACTTATAATAACAACATCTAATAAAAATGCACAGAAAAGTTATATATGCTCAAAGATATGACATTGATGATACATTTCTAAAGATGTATATATATATATATATATATATATATATATACTGTATATATGTCTATATATGAATACATATGTATTCATATGTTTATATATGTATTTACAGACATATATACACACATATAAACACATAAATACATATGTATACATATGTATACATATCTAAGTGCATTGGAGCAGTTAAGTAGATTAAAACATGTAAAAGCCTATTTATGCAATATATTATCCTATATAATAAAAAGGCCAAGTTTGTTTGTCCGAAGCTGTCATGTGCAGTAGAGACAGCACGAGGACAAACACACCTGGCCTTTGGGTCCCTAGCTGATCTGAAGGGGACGTGTCGGACGTGAATGGCCGTGAGGGGGCGTGGCCAGGCGTGAAGGGCGTGGTCGCGCAATAGAGGGGAAGAGATAGAGAAGGGAGAGGGGGGAGAGAGAGAGGGGGGAGAGAGAGAGGGGGGAGAGAGAGAGGGGGGAGAGAGAGAGGGGGGAGAGAGAGGGGGGGAGAGAGAGGGGGGGAGAGAGAGAGAGGGGGGAGAGAGCAAAAGAGAGGGGGGGAGAGAGAGCTCAAAAGAGAGGGGGAGAGAGAGCGCAAAAGAGAGGGGGAGAGAGCGCAAAAGAGAGGGGGAGAGAGAGAGCAAAAGAGAGTGGGAAGAGAGAGTGCAAAAGAAGGGGGAGAGAGAGCGCAAAAGAGAGGGGGGAGAGAGCACAAAAGAGAGGGGTGGAGAGAGAGCACAAAAGAGAGGGGGGAGAGAGAGCGCAAAAGAGAGGGGGGGAGAGAGAGCACAAAAGAGAGGGGGAGAGAGAGCGCAAAAGAGAGGGGAGAGATAGAGCGCAAAAGAGAGGGGGAGAGAGAGCGCAAAAAAGAGAGGGGGGAGAGAGAGAGCAAAAGAGAGGGGGGAGAGAGCGAGCACAAAAGAGAGGGGGAGAGAGAGAGCGTAAAAGAGAGGGGGGAGAGAGAGCTCAAAAGAGAGGGGGAGAGAGAGCAGAAGAGGGGTGATAAAGAGAGGGAGAGAGACAGCAAAAGAGAGGGGGAGAGTGCACAAAAGAGAGGGGGGAGAGTGCAAAAGAGAGGGGGGAGAGAGAGCACAAAAAATAAGGGGGGAAAGAGAGCGCAAAAGAGAGGGGGGAGAGAGAGAGCACAAAAGAGAGGGGGAGAGCGAAAAAGAGAGGGGGAAAGAGCGCAAAAGAGAGGGGGGAGAGAGCGCAAAAGAGATGGGGGAGAGAGCACAAAAGAGAGGAGGGAGAGCGCGCAAAAGAGAGGGGGAGAGAGTGCAAAAGAGAGGAGAGAGAGAGCGCAAACGAGAGGGGAGAGAGAGAGGGGGGGAGAGAGCATAAAATAGAGGGGGAGAGAGAGTGCGCAAAAGAGAGGGGGTGAGAGAGAGTGCAAAAGAGAGAGGGGAGAAAGAGAGTGCAAAAGAGAGGGGGAGAGAGAGAGCGCAAAAGAGAGGGGGAGAGAGCACAAAAGAGAGGGGGGAGGGAGAGAGAGAGAGCAAAAGAGAGGCGGAGCGAGAGAGCACAAGGGGTGGGACCGCTGTACTGCAAAAAATGGCCCATGTGAACAGGCTTTAGGACTAGTTTTTAATAAATTGTTATCGTGTATTTATACTGTAAATATTTCACATTCCAATTTTCTGCACATAGCAGAATGTGTTATAAGTATTTTTAAATAGATATTCCTATCTATATTCCTATACATATCTGTATATATCTATACCTATATATAATCATCTATAAATGTACTGTATATAGGTATATATATATATATATATTGTAACAGTTTTAGTGTATTCTTTTTTTTTCCAGTTCTTCACTGGATAATTCTGTTTATATAGATGTATATTGTACCAAAATACAAAAAATATTGTATATATAGAATATGTATGCTATCTTTCCACTATAAATATTGTTTACATCCTTAAGAAGCCAACTTGAGTACATGCTTTAGAATAAAGCTTTCATTCACAAATTTTAATAAACTGAGTACTATTGTGTTTTCCTAGCAAAGGAAAAAAATGCAATATTTGCTCCTCAAGTTAAACATGGGTAGTACTTTAAATCCAACTAAGATTGAATGTTAGGAGAGAGGTGATAAAGGTTTATATGAGGGATTTACACAATTTCACAGAATTTTTATGGTGTATCACTCTTACTATACAATTCCTGACTTACACAATTAGGGTCATATTTATGTATAAAAACATTGAAAGGTATTTGTTGATGTTTTATGCCGTGGTGGAACCAAGAAAAATATCCAATTTATTTTACCTTGTTAACATGCTCAATATAGAAACTAATTGCACTACAACTTACAATACGTCAATTTAACACCATTGATTTGTGAAGAAAAAAAAAAGGAAATAAAGTCAGCAAAAGTCTGGCTCATTAATGAAAGAGTTATGTATTGACTCAGCATGACACTTCCTTTGTCCACAAATCAATGTTTGTGTTTTGTATAGACTAGTTAAGAAAGAAACTCGGTCACCAAAGGTCACCAAAACAATAGGATGGTCAAGAATATTGAAAACAAATGAACATATCATGGAGCTACAAGATCAGTTCTTGTAAAGGAATGTTGCTTGCACACATATGCAAAGCAATCTGCATCATTTATTAACATGCATCTACTGTGAGTCTAAGGCAACAGTTCACTTGGATATTTAAAGTAGCTTAATCTCATCCAACGTAACCATTATTTTTATCAACTCTTTTTATAATCGAAATAACAAAGTATATGTCATACTCTGCTCACCAAGCCTTATAACTGGTGACAGAATATATTTGCTTAGTTTGGCAGAAAATGCTAAATCATTTTTAATATTAATTAATATCATTTTATCCTACAAAATTAGCACATTATTCCACCTAAAAGCTTTTTCTCTTTCCAATTATTTTATTATGACATTGTATGTACCACTGATGTTCTAGTCAAGAACAAAATAGGTAGTGCAATATATAGTCCAGTATTTATTTCTTCTTTAGAAGGAAGGGATATCCAATATTAAACATGTTCATTATTTAGATTAAAATGTAATATATATGTCCAAACTAAGGCCATAGTGGCAAAATCTTCTCTTATCTCTCCCTGTTTGTAAAACATAGGTCTCCATTTATGAAGGGCCGGGCGGACGAGGTTCGCTATCATGAAGCCACTGCTTGTGCATTGCAATGCGTGTTAGCATGGGCTGTCAAGCATCCTTAATCCGATTGGGATGATTGAAATCTGCCACACTTTAGGTGGCGATTAAGTTAAGTAGCAGCAGTCTTAAAGGGACAGTTAACCTAAAAATGAAAATGAATCCTCTTCTTCCAGCCACTACCATAACCTTTTTTCCTTGCAATCTGTTGCACCATAGATTTATTATGGCCACAAGCTGCTAGAGTCCTCATACAGCCAGATCTCAAATTTCTCATTCACACAACTTTTTCAGCTCCGGACGGAAATTTAGTTTCAGTAGCGCAGTACACACACACATTTGGATTAGCAGTGTATGAAACACCTCTAACACTGGCTGAACTGTAAATCGTAATGGCATGCACATCATGTTCTACAGGACAGAGCTGTAACAGTGGAGGATTTAGAGCACATACGCTGCTCTCTGTGTTGGTTCTGACAGCATGAGTGTGCTGAAGAGCCAAAAGGGGTGTGTCACATGACACCAACAGGCAGTCATATACTAGTGAGGAAAAGAGCACAAAGTGCGGAAGCAAGGGTGCGCTGGCTAGAAATTAAGATTGACAGGTTGGATTAGAAATAAACATCTTAAAAAAAAGCCTTTATTTAAATTTTGAAAAAGATCTATTAATTCAATATACTTTTTAACATTTAAAATAATGTTTATGTGGTATTGTGGTTTACTGGCTCTTTAAGACTGGAGCTACTTAGCTAGCATTTCTGAGTCACCCTAACTCTAACGCTAACTTAAAACTCTGGCACTCCACAGCTCTACTCACAAATAAATAATTGAAGCCCATATGGTCTGATTCTATAAAAAGGTTCTAACATTGAATCAAAGATCACTCCAACCCTTGCATGGGAAGACCTTACTTAATTCTCAAAAAAGGGGACTAAATTTGGAGATACCGTGTCTGAATGGTTTGAGGTAGGGATGGGCGAATGTTTCTAAAAATTCGAAATTTAAAACAAATTTTGATACATTTGTCCGTTCAAATCGAATTTTGAATGTTTATATAACATTCTAACATTCTATTTTCGAATTTTTGTTTTCAAATTTGTCAATAAAATTAAAAAATATTCGTTCGAATAATAGAATGTTTAGCTATGTATTTATTCAATTTCAAAATGTAATATCGGAATTTGAATGTGACATTCAAATTCAGAATAGTATTTCTAGTCTACAACTGTGTTTAATAAATGTAATATTAGAATTTGAATGCTACATTCGAATGTCACATTCGAATTTAAACTAGTATTTCTAGTCTGTGTTTTAAATGTAATATTCAAATTCGAATGTGATATTCGATTTGAATGTGACATTCGAATTTGAAATAGTATTTCTAATCTAATACTGTGTTTTATAAATGTAATATTCAAATTCGAATGTGATATTCAATTCGAATGTGATATTCGAATTGAATGTCCCATTCAAATTTGAAATAGTGTTTCTAGTCTACAATTGTGTTTTATAAATGTAATATTCTAATTTAAAAGTGACATTCGAATTCGAATGTGACATTCAAAAACTGTAAATAACATTCGAAAAACGAATTTTTAAGAATATTTGTTCTTATCAACATTCTATTATGTAAATTGAATTTCTACAATAACATTCGTTCTAACATTGTCAGGGTTTTTTCCCTGCTTTGCTTGCCATGTGCTGCAGGCAGCCATTTTACTCACCTGTCTTGCTGACTCTGGTGAATACTGTGTGATGCTGCTCATTTCCTGCACTTCCTTTTATGGTCAGACTGGTGTACATCATCCATGTGAGACAGGATGCAGTCTCAGAATTGTGATGTCATCACTTATTATTTAAAGGGCCTCTGTTCAGTATGCTTTGCCCTTGTGCTGTCTCAGACCTGTTTGTGAGAGCTCCTGTGCATTACCTGGCTGTCTGACGTCCCTCCTGGTTCATGATCCCTGGCTTGTTCCTGACTCTGCTGTTCTCCTTGTTCCTGATTCCGGCTCATCTGACTACTCGCTTTGGCTCCTGACTCCTGAGATTTACCAGAGGATCTTGAGGCATTGGTGTCTTTTTTGATCCTAATTGACATCAGACTAAGTGAGAGACCCTCTTTCAAGGAACGCATTTACTTTGAGATCTTACCTCAGGCGTTTCCCTCTGACAGAGCTAAGGTGGGGTTTCTCCTCTAGTTACTCTCTGACACAGCTCTTGCCTGGGCTAATCCCTTGTGGCAGACTAATAAACCTGTGATTTCAAATTACCCTGAATTTGTGGCCTCCTTTCGAAGGGTATTTGATGTTCTGGCTCGCTCTTCCTCTGCTGCTAAACGACTCATGTCGATTCAGCAAGGTGCAAGATCTGTTGCTCAGTATGCCATTGAGTTCTGTACGCTTGCCGCATAGGTAGGTTAGAACAATAAAGCTCTTGTTGCCACCTTCTTTCATGGACTCTCTGATGCGATTAAAGACAAAGTTGCTGCCAGAGATTTACCAGAGGATCTCGAGGCATTGGTGTCTTTTTTGATCCTAATTGACATCAGACTAAGTGAGAGACCCTCTTTCAAGGAGCGCTTGCGGAAGCCTCCTTTTCCATTGTCTCCTATGTGTTCGTTCCCACCCATGCCTCCCTCTCCTCCCATGCCTCCTGGTCCTGAATCACCAGGTACTGCTGAGCCAATGCAGTTGGGATTCACACGTCTCTCTGCGGCGGAGAGGGTCTTTAGGAGGAGGGAGGGGCTCTGCCTCTAAGGTCCTGTTGGGGGCAGACCTTGGGTGGTTTATCCTCATCCCCGGAACCGCTAAAGGAGAAACCTCTGGTCACGGTTGTCCTTTCCTGGGTAGACTCCTCCATAGTCACCCAGGCTCTTGTTGACTCCGGTGCTGCAGGCTACATCATTGACAATGCTTTTGTATCAAAGCACTCCATTCCTGTTTTGCCTCAGTCCGTTCCGCTTGCTATTGAGGTCCCTTCAGCCCGCACTTGTTACTCACGTAACTGCTCCGTTATCCATGGCTGTTGGGGCTCTCCATTTTGAAATCCTCCAGTTCCAGGTGATAAACTCTCCGCATTTTCCGGTTGTTCTAGGTTATCCCTGGCTCCAAAAGCACAATCCCAGTCTCGACTGGCGCAGGTCCGAAATTTAGTTGTGGTCTCTGCAATGTATTTACACTTGTTTTCGGAAACCAGTTAAAGTCTTGTGCACTTCTTTGGTATCTCAATTGCCAGAGGAGTACCAAAAGTTCCTAGACGTTTTTGACAAGGTGTGTGTCGGTACGTTGCCTCCTCACCGCTCTTATGATTGTGCCATAGACCTGCAACCCGGAGCCATTCCTCCTCGGGGCCGGGTTTACCCTCTGTCTGTTGCAGAGAATTGTGCTATGGAGGAGTATGTTGCTGATGCTCTGTCCGGGGGATCATCCGCAAATCCTACTCTCCTGCAGGGGCTGGTGTCTTCTTTGTGAAGAAAAAGGGTGGCGAGTTAAGACCATGAATCGATTATAGGGGTCTTAATCATCTTACCATTAAGAATGCTTACCCTCATTACGGAACTCTTTGACCGCCTCAAGGGAGCTACGGTCTTTACTAAACTTGATTTGAGAGAAGCGTACAATCTCGTTAGGATCAAGGAGGGCCACAAATGGAAAACAGCATTTAACAGCAGGAGCGGGCATTATGAGTATCTTGTAATGCCCTTTGGCCTATGTAATGCTCCTGCTGTTTTCCAGGAATTTATTAATGATGTCCTACGATATATGTTGCAACAGTGTGTTGTGGTGTACTTAGACGACATCCTCATACACTCACCCACACTTGAGGCTCATTGTTCTGATGTTACACGGGTTTTTCAGAGACTACGTGAGAATGGCCTGTTTTGTAAACTTGAGAAATGTGAGTTCCATCAGACTTCAAGTAACCTTCCTAGGTTATGTTATCTCCGCTGCAGGGTTCTCCATGGATCCTGACAAGTTATCTGCAGTTCTGCAGTGGCCTCACCCAGTTGGTCTTCGGTCTATTCAACGTTTTTTGGGGTTCGCCAATTACTATAGAAAGTTTATTAAAAACTATTCTTCCTTGGTCAAACCTATCACAGACATGACCCGTAAAGAGAATGATCCACTCCATTGGTCACTGACAGCCATTAAGGTCTTTGATAGTCTTAAGACTGCCTTTGCTGCCACTCCAGTTCTGGCTCATCCTAACCTTGTCCTGCCTTTTGTTCTTGAGGTCGATGCATCTGAGACTGGAGTAGGTGCCCTCTTGTCTCAATGTCCTACGCCTGACGGTTCCTTGCATCCATGTGGTTTCTTCTCTAAGAAATTGTCTCCAGCGGAATGCAATTATGAAATTGGTGACAGGGAATTACTGGCCATAATTTTGGCACTCAAGGAATGGAGGCATCTTCTCGAGGGTACTAGCGTGCCAGTTCTCATTCTTACTGACCACAAGAATTTAACTTATCTATCTGAAGCAAAGCGTTTGTCGCCCCGACAGGCGAGATGGGCGTTATTTTTGTCTTGGTTTAATTATGTGGTCTCCTACCTGCAAGGTAGTAAGACTGTTAGGGCTAATGCCCTCTCTTGACAATTTTTGCCTCTGTCCAAGGAGGAGTCTGTACCCACTCCAGTTATACCTCCTGACCATATTTTGGCTACCATACGTACTAATTTGATTTCTCCCTTGGGGGAGGAGATCCTGGCTTCACAAACCAATGCACCTCCTGAGAAACCTAGTGGTATGTGTTTTGTTTCTGAGAATCTTCAAACTAAACTTTTACACCCTTACCACTACCCTAAAGTCGCAGGTCACCCAGGCAAGAACCAAATGATTTGGTCTCTCACTCAACAATTCTGGTGGCCAGGTCTTTGTTCTGATGTTGCTGCGTATGTTGCCTCCTGCTCAGTTTGTGCACAGAATAAGACTCCTCGATGTCTTCCTGTGGGTCTTCTTCAACCTATTGCTAATGGTGAGCATCCTTGGACACATCTTTCCATGGACTTCATTGTCGAGATCCCTGTTTCTGATGGCAATACTGTTATCCTTATGGTGGTTGACCGTTTTTCTAAAATGTCACATTGCATTCCCTTGAAGAATTTGCCTACCGCTCAGGAGCTTGCTTCATTTTTTGCCCGGGAGGTCTTCCGTTTACATGGGTTACCCAAGGAGATAGTGTCGGTGCAGGGTAGCCAGTTTGTCTCCAGATTTTGGCGTTCCTTTTGTGCTCAAATGGGGATCCAGCTTTCCTTCTCCTCGGCATATCACTCTCAATCCAATGGGGCTGTGGAACGGTCTAATCAAGCTCTGGAACAGTTCCTCCATTGCTATGTCTCAGATCACCACAATAATTGGTCTGAACTGTTACCTTGGGCAGAGTTTGCTCGTAATAGTGCTATTAATGCTTCCTCTAAGTTATCCCCGTTCATGGCGAATTATGGGTTTCAACCATCCTTTTTGCCCGATTCATTCATGTCTCAGGGCATTCTGGCTTTGGAGGAGCATCTCCAGCAACTCCGTTCCATGTGGGTGCAGATTCAGGATTGCCTTCATCATTCTATGGAGCTCCAAAAGTTCCTGGCTGATCGTAGGCGTCTGCCCGCGGCTTCCTACCAGGTTGGTGAGAGAGTTTGGCTGTCCTCCCACAACTTGAACCTTCGTGTGCCTTCCAATAAACTGGCTTCCCGTTATGTTGGTCCTTTTTGAATACTACGACGGGTCAATCCTGTGGCCTACGCTCTTGACCTTCCTCCTGCAATGTGCATCTCCAATGTTTTTCATGTCTCCCTCTTGAAACGATTGGTTTGTAATTGATTTACCACTGTGTTACCTTGTCCCCGTCCTATCTTTGTTGACAACCATGAGGAGTATGAGGTCAGCAGCATTATTGACTCTCGTATGTCCAGGGGCCGCGTTCAATATTTGGTTCACTGGAGGGGCTACGGTCCGGAGGAGCGTTCATGGATTCCCTCCTCTGATGTTCATGCTCCTGCCCTCCTCCGTGCCTTCCATGCCCATTTCCCCAATAAGCCTTTAGTCCTCCCACGGGGGAGGGGTCGTTGAGGTGAGGGTAATGTCAGGGTTTTTTCCCTGCTTTGTTTGCAATGTTCTGCTGGCAGCCATTTTATTCACCTCTCTTGCTGACTCTGGTGCATACTGTGTGATGCTGCTCATTTCCTGCACTTCCTTTTTTGGCCAGACTGGTGTACATCATCCGTGTGAGACAGGATACAGTCTCAGAATTGTGATGTCATCACTTATAATTTAAAGGGCCTCTGTTCAGTATGCTTTGCCCTTGTGTTGTCTCAGACCTGTTTGTGAGAGCTCCTGTGTATTACCTGGCTGTCTGACATCCCTCCTGGTTCCTGATCCCTGGCTTGTTGCTGACTCTGCTGTTCTCCTTGTTCCTGATTCCGGCTCGTCTGACTACTCGCTTTGGCTCCTGACTCGGCTCATCTGACTACCAGCTCTGGTTTTGATTCCTGGCTTGTTATTTGACTTCTGGACTTTTTATTATTTTTTGCTATTAATAAAGGTGTGATTATTTTTGCACTTCTTGTCTCAGTCTGATTTCTGGCATCCTGACAAACATTCAAATTCGAATATAAACACATTTGCCCATCCCTAGTTTGAGGGCATGTCTGGGTGGTCTATGGGTGGGGTTAAAACAAATTCTGCAAATAGGGACATATGGCTGTCTCAGAGGGACACCAGAACAGAGGTCAGAATTATGGACTGACTGTCTCACTCAAACAAGGAAGGTTGGGAGATCTGCTTTTGTAATGTATGCATCTTCTTCACATAATTAATGGTAAACAGCCTTTTGAGAGGCACACTGTTTTTAAGGTAAAAACTGCCTTTAGCTAATTCCAACAGGGGGGTAATATTATTAGTGACATTTTTTTTACAAAAGATAACTTTATATAATTGGCCACAAATTACAGTGTTCTCAGTGTACTTTTGCATTCTTTTCTGGTCTAACATTCACATGTTTCCTATCAGAGCAATAAGTGTACTACATATTTTGAGACAAACAACTTATTTTTTTGTGAGAGCTGCATAATTTGCCCAAGAAATGTTCATTTAGCCCACATGCTAAGCCTGTAAGACACAAAAATAATGTACACTTTGAATTTTGTACTTTTTTATATACTTTTAAAGGGACAGTAAACATGTGCAAAAATATGTCATATTAACTTAGAAGCACCTGTAACCTAATGGCACCTATAAAAATAAATAAATGTAATTTAAATGTAACCCCTAAAAACTTTACTAACCTCACCTTCCTCGCCATCTTTTTCTGCTCCTCTGTTTTTTTCAAAAGCTTATTATGGGTGCACTGTCTAATCACAGTGCATTAGGTTGCACCATTGAACTAAATGTAGCATAATTCCACACTGGGACAGCAACCTACATTTAGTTCAGTGGCAAGATTGGGTGAGCTGTGCTTAGACAGCACATCTGTGAATAACTGTTGAAAAAACAGAGGAACAGAAAAGGGCGGCGAGGAAGGTAAGGGGACGGCAGAGAGGGGGGGGTTCCTACAATACAGAAAAATACTTTTTTAAGAAATACATTTAAAATGAATAATACAATTTACTATTAAACTGCACTAAAACTGCATACTGGCATTCTCTCTGCCAGTACATAAGATGGTGGTGACCATTGGGAGGGGAGGAGGTAAGAGAGCTGGTTTGGGAGGGACTAGCTAACTAATAAACCCCATTCACTGCTGGGAATATTAGACGTGTGATGCACAGCTGCAATAAGTGGCTTTCTAATTACCAAAAAGCAATGGCAAAGCCATGCATGTCTGCTATTTCTGAACAAAAGGGATCCCAGAGAGACTTTTACAACCATTTGTGTTATGACTGCTCAAGCCGTATGTAAATAATTTCAGTAAAAAAAAACAAAGTTGTAAAAAAGTTAACATTTTATTTTTATCATTGCATTTGGCAGCAAAATGGTTGCATGAAATATACCAAAATGGGTCTAGATCAATACCTTGGGTTGTCAACTAATAAATTAATATAGTTTTGATAGATAAATAAAACAAGTCTCCATTTCTGTTTAAATGGAGTGATATAAAAAATGCTAATATTTTATGGTATTTTAGGTAAGTTTATCTCTGAAATTCCTGGTAGCGAAGGGGCTGCATTTGAATTTTGCTTTGTACTTTTATTTAATGTTTACTGTCAATATTAGTTTTAATGCATACTTAAGTATTTTTTTCTTTGTATTTTCAGTAAGATTTTTAAACAACTAATTTTATTAAGCACTATACTATACTTTATGCTTCCTCTTTGCATCCAAGGGTGCATCTCTTACAGAGACACTGAGCTCTCAATGTAAAATTTGCCGTTCAGGAATCCCGTAAAGGATGTGTTTGCACTATAAGGACTTTTTTATATATTGTTATCTGAGCAGAGAACGTTAGAGAAATGGGCCTATATATTACCCACGTCTTGTGTGTTCTATCCTAAACTGCTTTTTACTGCCCCCTAATGGAGGATCTATTATGATATCTGTCTTAAACATTGTCATATTCCTTGTAGCCTTTTCTTCACTATAAGTTTGTTTTTACAGATTTTTTTTTATTTTTTTCAATTTTTCAAAACATATTTACTTTCTCTCATAATGTAAAATAATTTATAATGGGGGGTCTAAAAATGATTAGCTACTACTAGAAATTGAAAATGACAAATAATTTCAACATAAAGGTTGCATTATGGAAATATTTCTTATATATTCTACTGTTTACATGAGACTGCTTTTATTTATTTATTTTTCATATAATCCTGTTTTTTTCTTGTTAATACCAATAGGCTTGTGTACATTTCTTTAAGAGACCAATTTTCACAGAGGCATAATACCTCTCATGTCATGTCAGCAGGAGTAGGATTGTCATTAAAACATGTTTCCATATTTCAGCAATCCCTGCATTTATATATGAAATTATATAGGATCTTAGGTTTTCCTAGTTATGAAATATTCTTTGGTTAAGTGTTTCTTACTGAGCTCATGAAAGGCTAAGTGCTAAAGCATAGCAGAGATTGTATTTTCTCATGTAATGAGCGTGCACTAATCCTTTAGATCACTTATAGCCGTTGCCCCTAGGGACTCAATGCAGCCATTTCTAAATGATAGTTTCAGATACTCAATTTAGTATACAAGGATTTTCTGAAGATCAAAGCAAGACAAGATAAATGAATATTTAAGAAGAAAACATTTTGCATTCATAGCAAATAAATTAAGTTTATAATACACAGATGTAATGTGAAATCCAAAACACTGATTTTGATTGCTAAATTGTATAGACTGCGCATAAATGTCAGCTAGTTCACAAAACATACAGTTCGAGTCTTAAAAAATGATATCAAAGCTCTCTATATAGATACAAAATAAATTAGATCAGTAACTTTGATTTGAAAAGTTAAAAAAAGGGAAAAGGTAACTCAGTGAAGAAAAATTACTTCTATAAATTTACTGTTATGACCAGTTGATATTTAACATATAAGCTTTTTTCATATTTTTAAAATGTGCCTTCACTTATGCAATTGTTAATTTATAGCCATGATAATTAAAGGGACATGCTAATTGAATAACGATGTGCTATAATTTGTTAGAACATTTTATTGTTGCACTAACATAGGGCTAGATTACAAGTGGTGTGCTAACGTTAGCTTGTGCACAATATAAAAATATTGCGCCCGCATTAACTTGCGCGCATATTACAAGTGGAAAGGAAATGCGACTACACGAGCGCAAACTAAATTTATAAAGAACAAGGGGATATGGGAACGCGCTGTAAAAAACAGCATATGAGAGGTAAAGAACTATATAAGGAATGTAGATTACACAAGCTTATAATAAAAGTTTATAAATGTATTAAAAATATTTGTATTACAATAAGCGATGCCGGCATCTGATACAAAGTAAAATAGTACAATTAAAATAGGATAAGAATCAACATATAATGTGAAACATCAGTGTGTAATGATGTGAGTGGCTGAAAAAAAAATATATGTTGCAAAATAACACAATGTTAAAATTGAAACAGAGTCAATGTTACCGTCCTTAACACAATCAGGCCAGTGATTATAGTGTCTGATCCAGCTGTTTATATGAATGCAGGTATAACTTGGGTGATTCCCTCTGCGTTGTTTATAAAACAGCGAAAAACTTGCAGAATCTTCTGGCTTGTATCCAATGACTGTGAGTTAAATTTCAAAGACACATTCACAGCCGTATTTGCGGGATGTCCCGTGTTGTGAGCCTGTTCCAGTCAGGAGGTCAAATTGCAGGAGTAATGATAGGCAACGACAAACTTCGTTTGAAGTTAAAATGAATCAGACTGCTTTTAACAAATGTGGGTCATGGGTGGGAATTACGCATATAGAGTCAATTCATATATTAAAGTGGCTCAATGCACCACACCTACCGCATATGTAAGTCAAGCAGATGTATTGCAAGTAAAGTTTGTAACAGCGTCCATATTATTCCGATTCCAGTGCTGGACATAAGAAAGTAGATCATGGGTATGATGGTATTTCCAAGAAAAAAACAACTCTGTGGATTAGAGTTGTTCTCAACCACCTTACCTACAAGTTATGAGCAAATTTCTACGCGTTTCAGCCTAGTCAGGCCTTTATCAAGATCTTGATAAAGGCCTGACTAGGCTGAAACGCGTAGAAATTTGCTCATAACTTGTGAAAATAAGTAGTAGGTAAGGTGGTTGAGAACAACTCTAATTCACAGAGTTGTTTTTCTCTTAGAAATACCATCATACCCATGATCTACTTTCTTATGTCCAGCAATGGAATCTGAATAATATGGACGCTGTTACAAACTTTACTTGCAATACATCTGCTTGACTTACATATGCGGTAGGTGCGGTGCATTGAGCCACTTTAATATATGAATTGACTCTATATGCGTAATTCCCACCCATGACCCACATTTGTTAAAAGCAGTCTGATTCATTTTAACTTCAAAGAAACAAAGTTTGTCGTTGCCTACCATTACTCCTGCAATTTGACCTCCTGACTGGAACAGGCCCACAACACGGGACATCCCGCAAATACGGCTGTGAATGGGTCTTTGAAATTTAACTCACAGTCATTGGATACAAGCCAGAAGATTCTGCAAGTTTTTCTTTGTTTTATAAACAATGCAGAGGGAATCACCCAAGTTATACCTGCATTCATATAAACAGCTGGATCAGACACTATAATCACTGGCCTGATTGTGTTAAGGACGGTAACATTGACTCTGTTTCAATTTTAACATTGTGTTATTTTGCAACATATATTTTTTTCAGCCACTCACATCATTACACACTGATGTTTCACATTATATGTTGATTCTTATCCTATTTTAATTGTACTATTTTACTTTGTATCAGATGCCGGCATCGCTTATTGTAATACAAATATTTTTAATACATTTATAAACTTTTATTATAAGCTTGTGTAATCTACATTCCTTATATAGTTCTTTACCTCTCATATGCTGTTTTTTACAGCGCGTTCCCATATCCCCTTGTTCTTTGTCTATTTTGGTTTGATGTTAGGAGGTGCACTTACCTTTTGGGAATAGCATTTGAATTTTTTTGCGTTGTATCTTATACCTACCCTGTTGTTTTTTTTTTATTTCAATTGCCAGTGTGTTGGAAAACTTGAAAACATTTGAACTAACATATATTAGGTGTGCAATAGTGATAAGTTTAGTTTAACAGTAGCACAGTACAGTATTCAATTAGTATTTAAAAAAAAACTCTGCAGTATCTGTAGAACAATGACAATTACTGTAGTAAAATTTGCCAGCCTAAGACACTGAGACATGGAGTTCCCTGCAGTGCTGTAAGCAGACCGAAATGCCCATAACAAAATGGCGTCGGTTGCCTTTTTGCAATCTTGTGATGGGTACAGGACTGTTTTAAAATCCTTGGAGGTTGGACTTTACCTTTGTTTTAGCAAATCACTACAAAGTGAAGCGCTGTAAAGTGGGATATTTCTGTATGCATGTGTACTTATGTTTATATTTGTATATATGTATAAACCAGGGGCGTATTATGGCCTAGGCCAACAAGGCTGGTGCCTAGGGCAGAAGATTTGGGAGGGGCAGCACATCTGCCCTATCCTCTCTCTAAAAGCCAGCACACAGTACAGTGAGCGATAAAGTGCAGGCTTTTACAGAGAAGACAAGGCATGTGCGCTGATTACGTTTAATCTTCACAGGCAGTGCTCGGTGCTCCTTTAAACCATTGCTTCATTTATAGCCGCCAGCATTTTTGCAGTGGGACTATTTTTGGTGAGAAACTTGCCCGGGGATATACTTACAAGGTGAGGCTGGAGGAGAAGACCTTGTGCCAATATGCTGCCTCCCCTTGTTAGCTGTGGTGAGTCTGCGAGCACAGTGCTTGTTGTCTTAGTAACTTGATGCGTCTGTGCACTGCTTAGATCAGCTTGTAATGTCTAATCATAAACTCTAATAACTAGCTTTCTCTGCATTCATGAAGCCATGGAGTAAATAGTACACGGACACTTAAAAAGTTTCATTACTTGAATGATGGTAATTACTGTATGTTGTTGCATGTGGAGGGCAGTGATTGTTTCAAAGTGTATTCTACTTTCCCTCCCTTCCTTTTTTCTCTCTTCTTTCCCTTTCTCTCTCCCTTCCTCAACTCCCTTCTTCCCTCAACTCACTCCCTCCCTCAAATCCCTCCCTTCTTTCCCTCCCTCACTTCTTTCTCTCAACTCCCTCCCTTGCTCCCTTCTTTCCCTCCCCCTTTTCTCCTCCCCTCCCCCCTTTTCTCTTCTCTCTCTCTCTCTCTCTCTCTTTCTCTCCCTTTCTTCCTTCTTTCCTTTCCCTCCCTTTTTTCCCCTCCCCTTCTTTTATCTCCCTTCTCTCAGGGAGAAAATGGTATGAGATGCCATTCAACCCACCTGTATGCAAGTGTTTTGCTAGCCCATTTTTTTTAATTGTTATGAATAGAAAAAAAAAAACATTTCACACACTGACCCCCAACAAAAATATTAAGGGGAAAAAAGGTTTAAAAACTTTGGGGGGCCAGCAGAATTTTGAGTGCCTAAATACACCACTGGTATAAACATATATAAATACACAAATAAACCCATATATATTTACTGTGGAGCCCTTTCCACTCAAATACCTGAAAACATGAAAAATAATTTGTGTTTTACTGTGTATTCAATGTAAATCACATAAATAATATAATAAATAAATAATAAATGTATATTCCTAAATATATCTGTATATACCTATATCTATATATCTATCTATCTATCTATCTATCTATCTATATATATATATATATATATATATATATATATATATATACACATAAAGATATATATTTTACAGAAAACACATTAGATATATATAGAAATTTATATTTAACGTAAATAGAACATTTTCTTCTATGTGAAGAACATTGGAATGTAAAATATTCATTATTACCTTCAGGTTAGCGCTGTAGTTTCAACTCATGTTGGGTTAGAGCACAATAAGTGTTTTTTTTTCAAGCTTTCTCTCTTCTTTGAAGTCTATGGGGAGAAGAAGTTAGTGTGGCTGTGATAGTCGAAGTCTTGAAGTTAGCAAACATTTTACATTAACATGTAATACGATTGCAATCAGATCACAAAAATATGGAGACTGTTAGGAACTCTGTGTCTGGAAAATACACAGGATTCTTATATACTTTTACATCACTACTATGACTAAAGATTTTTGGTTGAGAAGACTGTAACACCAAGGGGTTAAAGAGTTTTTTAAATAATGAAATAGAGTGGGGAAAAAAAGTTTGTCCCTTTAATGTAGAAACTTGTATAAAATAAATAGAAAAATGTTTCACAGGGAATATAATCTACTAATACTTTAGAAATAAGAATAATAGTTTAACTTTTTTATATAAAGAAATTCTAAATTACGCAAAAATGACATTAACTAGCACAGTATAGGAGAATATTTCACTTTAGTAGCACTGAATTGGAACTAAGTGGGCTCTTAGCTGTAATTTGCTTTAGACCAGTACAACTAAAGTAAAGAATTCATTACTACCATGTCTGAAGACTTTACTGGATAAACTGTTCACTATTAATTAACCAAGTTCCGTATATGCCGGCAAGGAATTATTGATGTTACTTCTTAAGGGTTTCATGTTAATAAGAAATGTGTTCTTCCAATTATGTAGCTGTCATAGGTAGCAAAATTATGTAGCAGAAAATTAGCCATGAGCTGTATAATTAATTACATAGTAGCATAAAAAGATTAGATACTACTTCCTGGGAAAGATGACTTCTATCTTTATGTTTTTTTCTAGATTTTACAACTTTTTCAAAATATATACATTTCCTATACAATAGATAATTTTTTATGGCACCAAGTTCACTATGTGAATGACATAAAGAGTATATAGTTTACTAATTAAAATAAACTTGAATAATTGTTAATTGATGCTTACTGATAATTATTCCTCTTTAATCTAAAAGTAATGACTCAACATAGTATAAAGGGATATTGGCACCTAAAAACTTTTTTTAATTTAATTATATAAATACATTTATAAAAAAAAAAAAAATCTTAATTCTACCGTAGATATCAGTTTATTTATATTATTTTTATAAATATTGTGGTGAGACTTATAGATTATGTATGGTTATTCTTAAAGCTAGTCATTTCAACGGTATGAATATTACAAGTGTTCAAGATATGGAGAAACAAACGGTTAGATTTGGAGTTTTGTCGGTAATGACCCGAAAATCTAACGCCAGCTTTTTTCTGGCCGCACCATAAAAATAACTCTGGTATTGAGAGTCCACATAAAGGCTGCATTAGGCTCCAAAAAAGGAGCGTAGAGCATTTTTAACGCAGCTTCAACTCTCGATAGCAGAGTTGCTTACGCAAGTGGCCAGCCTCAAAAACGTGCTCGTGCACGATTCTCCCATAGGAAACAATGGGGCTGTTTGAGCTGAAAAAAACCCTAACACCTGCAAAAAAGCCGCGTTCAGCTCCTAACGCAGCCCCATTGTTTCCTATGGGGAAACACTTCCTACGTCTGCACCTAACACTTTAACATGTACCCCGAGTCTAAACACCCCTAACCTTACACTTATTAACCCCTAATCTGCCGCCCCCGCTATCGCTGACCCCTGCATATTATTATTAACCCCTAATCTGCCGCTCCGTAAACCGCCGCTACTTACATTATCCTTATGTACCCCTAATCTGCTGCCCTAACATCGCCGACCCCTATATTATATTTATTAACCCCTAATCTACCCCCCACAACGTCGCCTCCACCTGCCTACACTTATTAACCCCTAATCTGCCGACCGGACCTGAGCGCTACTATAATAAAGTTATTAACCCCTAATCCGCCTCACTAACCCTATAATAAATAGTATTAACCCCTAATCTGCCCTCCCTAACATCGCCGACACCTAACTTCAAACATTAACCCCTAATCTGCCGACTGGAGCTCACCGCTATTTTAATAAATATATTAACCCCTAAAGCTAAGTCTAACCCTAAAACTAACACCCCCCTAAGTTAAATATAATTTAAATCTAACGAAATTAATTAACTCTTATTAAATAAATTATTCCTATTTAAAGCTAAATACTTACCTGTAAAATAAATCCTAATATAGCTACAATATAAATTATAATTATATTATAGCTATTTTAGGATTTATATTTATTTTACAGGTAACTTTGTATTTATTTTAACCAGGTACAATAGCTATTAAATAGTTAAGAACTATTTAATAGCTAAAATAGTTAAAATAATTACAAAATTACCTGTAAAATAAACCTAACCTAAGTTACAATTAAACCTAACACTACACTATCAATAAATTAATTAAATAAACTACCTACAATTACCTACAATTAACCTAACACTACACTATCAATAAATTAATTAAATACAATTCCTACAAATAAATACAATTAAATAAACTAGCTAAAGTACAAAAAATAAAAAAGAACTAAGTTACAAAAAATAAAAAATTATTTACAAACATAAGAAAAATATTACAACAATTTTAAACTAATTACACCTACTCTAACCCCCCTAATAAAATAACAAAGCCCCCCAAAATAAAAAAATGCCCTACCCTATTCTAAATTACTAAAGTTCAAAGCTCTTTTACCTTACCAGCCCTGAACAGGGCCCTTTGCGGGGCATGCCCCAAGAAATACAGCTCTTTTGCCTGTAAAAAAAAACATACAATACCCAAGCCCCCCAACATTACAACCCACCACCCACATACCCCTAATCTAACCCAACCCCCCCTTAAATAAACCTAACACTAAGCCCCTGAAGAGTATCCTACCTTGTCTTCATCTCACCGGGTATCACACCGATCCGTCCAGAAGAGCTCCTCCGATGTCCTGATCCAAGCCCAAGCGGGGGGCTGAAGAGGTCCATGATCCGGCTGAAGTCTTCATCCAAGCGGGGCAGAAGAGGTCTTCCATCCGATTGAAGTCTTCATCCAAGCGGCATCCATCCGGAGCGAAGCGGCAGCATCCTGAAGACCTCCACCGCGGAACATCCATCCTGGCCGATGACTGAACGACGAATGACGGTTCCTTTAAATGACATCATCCAAGATGGCGTCCCTCGAATTCCGATTGGCTGATAGGATTCTATCAGCCAATCGGAATTAAGGTAGGAATATTCTGATTGGCTGATGGAATCAGCCAATCAGAATCAAGTTCAATCCGATTGGCTGATCCGATCAGCCAATCAGATTGAGCTCGCATTCTATTGGCTGATCGGAACTCCGGCCTAGATTTGGAGTTTGGCGTTAGCCGTGTAAATATTTTTTTATTTTTTGTAACTTAGTTCTTTTTTATTTTTTGTACTTTAGCTAGTTTATTTAATTGTATTTATTTGTAGCAATTGTATTTAATTAATTTATTGATAGTGTAGTGTTAGGTTAATTGTAGGTAATTGTAGGTATTTTATTTAATTAATTTATTGATAGTGTAGTGTTTATTTTTAATTGTAACTTAGGTTAGTATTTATTTTACAGGTAATTTTGTAATTATTTTAACTATTTTAGCTATTAAATGGTTCTTAACTATTTAATAGCTATTGTACCTGGTTAAAATAAATACAAAGTTACCTGTAAAATAAATATAAATCCTAAAATAGCTATAATATAATTATGATTTATATTGTAGCTATATTAGGATTTATTTTACAGGTAAGTATTTAGCTTTAAATAGGAATAATTTATTTAATAAGAGTTAATTAATTTCGTTAGATGTAAATTATATTTAACTTAGGGGGGTGTTAGTGTTAGGGTTAGACTTAGCTTTAGGGGTTAATACATTTATTAGAATAGCGGTGAGCTCCAGTCGGCAGATTAGGGGTTAATAATTGAAGTTAGGTGTCGGCGATGTTAGGGAGGGCAGATTAGGGGTTAATACTATTTATTATAGGGTTAGTGAGGCGGATTAGGGGTTAATAACTTTATTATAGTAGCGCTCAGGTCCGGTCGGCAGATTAGGGGTTAATAAGTGTAGGCAGGTGGAGGCGACGTTGTGGGGGGCAGATTAGGGGTTAATAAATATAATATAGGGGTCGGCGATGTTAGGGCAGCAGATTAGGGGTACATAGGGATAATGTAAGTAGCGGCGGTTTACGGAGCGGCAGATTAGGGGTTAATAATAATATGCAGGGGTCAGCGATAGCGGGGGCGGCAGATTAGGGGTTAATAAGTGTAAGGTTAGGGGTGTTTAGACTCGGGGTACATGTTAGAGTGTTAAGTGCAGACGTAGGAAGGGTTACCGCATAGCAAACAATGGGGCTGCGTTAGGAGCTGAACGCGGCTTTTTGCAGGTGTTAGGTTTTTTTTCAGCTCAAACAGCTCCATTGTTTCCTATGGGGGAATCGTGCACGAGCACGTTTTTGAGTCTGGCCGCGTCCATAAGCAACTCTGGTATCGAGAGTTGAAGCTGCGTTAAAAATGCTCTACGCTGCTTTTTTGGAGCCTAACGCAGCCATTCTGTGGACTCTCAATACCAGAGTTATTTTTATGGTGCGGCCAGAAAAAAGCTGGCGTTAGTTTTTCGGGGCGTTACCGACAAAACTCCAAATCTAGCCGTCCAAATCTAGGTCAAAGAGATTTGTTGTTACTGGAAATACATGCACTAGTGCTAAAATGCAATGTTAAGCCAGAATCACTAGAGTAATTTTTGTGTTATATTATCATTTATAGAGTCTGGACCATAATATATTACCTTGTGTGTATTTGTTGATAACTTATTCAATGTGTTTTTTTAGACAGTATAAAAGATCTGTTTAATAACAGGTTATTATTTAAATGTAGGTTACAACTTTTCACAAAATTTCATTACCATAGTTGGCCAAAAAAATAAATAAATGTAGTTTTTGTGGTGTATAATATCTCTAATTTGTTGCAGTACTTATCCAAAATTTAGTTAATTTAATCTTATAGGCATTTTTAAACAAAATTAAAATATATACATAATATTTGCATGAGACAGCTTAACTACATGGACACTTTATGTGGAGACTTGTTTTATTGAATTTTTTTCATATATGAAGACCTAACTGTCTACTTGCCGACTTTAAATATTAATTTAATATCACTCTGGATACCCCTGTTTCTTGGGTAATGAATGAATTGCATATGCTTATCATCTTTATGACCAATTAATGTGTGTTTTTTTATTTTTGTACATAATCTTTTTTGCACATGATTACAAATCAATTAAATATATATTATTTACCAGTACCCTTAGTAGTGTGTATTTTTGGGGGATGATGGTTCCTATATTTATCTAATTTGCAGGCTTTATATAGGGTTGCTGGATAAGGTTTACTTGTGGATCTTTGTGTAGCTATATATATATATATATATATATATATATATATATATATATATATATAATAGTAATGAAAGAAACTTGCACTCGCTGGTACTTTTTAACAAATCTTTACTGTGACGTGTAACGTTTCGGGGATAATGTATCCCCTTCCTCAGACCTTGCACTCGCTGGTACTTTTTAACAAATCTTTACTGTGACCGTGTAATGTTTCGGGGATAATATATCCCCTTCCTCAGACCTGAGGAAGAGGATACATTATCCCCGAAACGTTACACGGTCACAGTAAAGGTTTGCTAAAAAGTACCAGCGAGTGCAAGTTTCTTTCATTACTATTATCAATATCCACTAGCACCCTGGCAGATGATACGGAAGTGAGAGTGCACATAGTGGCATTTCCATCCTCACTTTCAAAATAAGAGCCTTCCTTTGTTCCCATAATAGAGTGCCTCATCAGTTCACCTTCAGAGACCCAAACACTCCCCTGTTTCATCACTTGAAGTACAGTGAAGCTGTTATTAACAAAGTAGGCATTGATGGCAGGATACACAGTCACAGCATATTCACAGCACAAGGAAAAAGCATTTTATAGGAAATTTAGGAAATGTAAACAATAAAACATACATGAAAGATTTAGTTAATTATATATATATATTATTGCAGATACAACCAAGATTCTTCATTTTTAATATGCGTTATGGGTTAAAGCCACTAGTGTAGATTAAAGAAAAATTGTGTGGTACCATTATATATATATATAATATTTTTCACTACATTGTGATAGTTTTTAATGGAATAACATATTCAGAAATGTACAAGGTTTTGTAATCCAAAAGCTTTCAAGACCTCAGACGTCTCTCTGTCATATGGTTTTCATATGTTAATTGTATATTTTTTTGTACCTGAATCACAAATAATTATTGCCTCTTTAGCCACTTATGAAAATTGCTAGTATAGAGCAAAGTCTGAAATCTTCTATCTTTCACAGACAAATACACAACCTGTATTAATGAAAAATGTTAAAATAATTCAATATAAAAAAAGTTTGAAATATAACCTTTGCAGTTCGTTAAAATTGGAGTCAAAGGCTTTTTTTCATCACAGTTTGATGAAGATCCACTGTAAAAGTACCTTTATTTACTGGGTCATAGGTTTTGACATCAACAACCTTGTACTTTTATGGCTGTGCTATTTCACATATTTCTTCAATCTCATATACAGGGAATTGTTAACAATGTAACAATGTAGTAAGACTACAAATGACAGCATATTGTAAAGAAAAATAAGACATTATTGTAAATAACACACACAAAAAGAAAAGAATAAGAGGAAAATAATTAATGTAATAAAGAATCTTGTAATCAACAGCATCTAAATGGTAGAATTATCTAATAATGAATTAGTTTATTCTATTGTGTAGTAATTAAAAAAAAAAGTTTTTATTAGACTCAATGGCCGAAAAAATTTTTCACTATGAAAATATTTTGACATTTTAATTTTAAATATGTAATAAATATACTTCAAATGGCCTTCCATATCTTATGTTATGTGTTCTAAGCACAAATAAAAAAATTTCCTTTGAATATTAATCATCTAGCTTAATTATGACTAAAAACCATAATAAATTCATCAAGTACCATAAAGCATTTAATATGGTAATTGTTTTCCACACCTAAGGCTAGCAAATTTATTTAGTTATGATTTCTACAATAGATAATTAAACTTTCATCTTTTTATAGCGATTACATGTATTTGCTTAAATAGAATCTGACAATCAATGTTACAGTTTTGAAGAAGACCTCCTATTCCTATTTACCTTTTCCTGTTGGCTTCACTATTGGTTAAAATTTGGTCTATAAGATTTAAGTTTATGATCTAAAATAATTAAAAAAAAGGCAAAAAAAGGGAATTGGCTTCTTACACATTTTACAAGTTTCTGGCAAGGTAAATATATGTACGTTTTTATATTTAAATGTGTTGTCTTTTGCCTTAAATAAAAAAAAAAGTAATTCTGATGCAAATAAGGTCATATCATTTTTAAGATGCTGAATACGTTTCTGTGAAGCACTTAAACAGAAGTCATACATCTCAACACTTTTTGTGAAGTTGATATAGGGAGACCAGAAGGCAGAGACAGGTTAGCCTAGTGGTGAAGATAGAGAAGTTCAGAGGGGTTCAGAGGGGTGGCAGAGGAAAGGCAAAGTTAGTGAGATCTGTGGTGTTTCTCAGCTGTACAGTAGCATGGCTGGGCTTGCTAGGTGGTACTTAATGAGACAGTACAGTCAAAATTAAACTTTCATAGCTCAGATAGAACATACAATTTTAAGCAACTTTCCATTTTACTTCTACAATCTAATTTATTTCATTCTTTTGGTATCTTCTGTTGAAAAAATACCTAGGTAGGTTCAGCAGCAGTAATGCACTACCGGGAGCTAGCTGTATATATGCTTCATGCCATTCATTAACCTGATGTATTCAGCTAGCTCCCAGCAGTACTTTGGTGCTTCTTCAACAAAAAATACCAATAGAAAATAGCAAATTTGATAATAAAAGTAAATTAGAAAATTGTTTAAAATTGTATGTTCTATATGAATCATAAAATAACCATTTTGGGCCAGATTATGAGTTGAGCGCAAAATATCGCTTAGGCTAAAGCAATATTTGCTCTCAACTGAGTAATACCAATGCACGCTAATGTGCACTGGCATTACAAGTTAGGTGCAATGTTAAAGCAACCTCACGTTCGTATTGCACAGAAGCATTGCGCAGCAAAGGGCATCAATTTTAAATATATACTTATATATTTATGTGTTAATATGTGTATATACCCATATCAACGCATAAATATATATGTATATAAGCTCACAGGGAACACACAGTTTCCATAGACTGAAATGTAAAGGCACTTTTCAGTGCCGTGTTTATTCTAACCCCCTATACTCGCCAACTTTGAATCCCTTAAAACTGCCTAGTGCTGTATTTTTTTATGAAAAAAAAAGGTACATTTTTTTTCATAAAAAAAATAAATAAAAGAACCTCTATTTTGGGGCACTTTTAGAAAATTAACTAGCTTATCAGCTAGTTCTATGGGGATTTTCCACCCAGGAGCAGCCTCTTTTAGACCAGTGTGCTTTTCACAGAGGAAAACTTTCCTGAAGTATATCAGTCTAAACCCGCCAAGTAAGGTCAGTCCAGCCCCGAAATACCAAGAAATTCTCCTCTGAACAAGGAACATGACAACCCCAGATGATCGTTTCGGCCTCCTATGGGCCTTGTAAGTGAGGTGCAGCCACATTCCTCTAAGCACACTGGGCAAGGAGTCCACATCTGGTTTCCCCCATCACCCATAGGGAGACTACCCCAGGGTCATATTAATTTACATACGAAGAGAGAAGCACTCTACCAGGAATGAACAACAGCTGATCAGCTAGCGACACCAGTTACTAGTATAGAAACAAAAAAGTTTTTTTCATGAAATATAGTATCAGAAGTACCTAAAAAACCTTACTGTTTGCAGCCATAGGCCTAGATTTGGAGTTTGGCGGTAAAAGGGCTGTTAACGCTCCGCGGGCTTTTTTCTGGCCGCACCATAAATTTAACTCTGGTATCGAGAGTTTAAACAAATGCTGCGTTAGGCTCCAAAAAAGGAGCGTAGAGCATTTTTACCGCAAATGCAACTCTCGATACCAGAGTTGCTTACGGACGCGGCCGGCCTCAAAAACGTGCTCGTGCACGATTCTCCCATAGGAAACAATGGGGCTGTTTGAGCTGAAAAAAAACCTAACACCTGCAAAAAAACAGCGTTCAGCTCCTAACGCAGCCCCATTGTTTCCTATGGGGAAAGACTTCCTACGTCTGCACCTAACACTCTAACATGTACCCCGAGTCTAAACACCCCTAACCTTACACTTATTAACCCCTAATCTGCCGCCCCCGCTATCGCTGACACCTGCATATTTTTTTTAACCCCTAATCTGCCGCTCCGTAAACCGCCGCAACCTACGTTATCCCTATGTACCCCTAATCTGCTGCCCTAACATCGCCGACCCCTATATTATATTTATTAACCCCTAATCTGCCCCCCTCAACGTCGCCGACACCTGCCTACACTTATTAACTCCTAATCTGCCGAGCGGACCTGAGCGCTACTATAATAAAGTTATTAACCCCTAATCCGCCTCACTAACCCTATCATAAATAGTATTAACCCCTAATCTGCCCTCCCTAACATCACCGACACCTACCTTCAATTATTAACCCCTAATCTGCCGAGCGGACCTCACCGCTACTATAATAAATGTATTAACCCCTAAAGCTAAGTCTAACCCTAATACTAACACCCCCCTAACTTAAATATAATTTACATCTAACGAAATAAATTAACTCTTATTAAATAACTTATTCCTATTTAAAGCTAAATACTTACCTGTAAAATAAATCCTAATATAGCTACAATATAAATTATAATTATATTATAGCTATTTTAGGATTAATATTTATTTTACAGGCAACTTTTTAATTATTTTAACCAGGTACAATAGCTATTAAATAGTTAAGAACTATTTAATAGTTACCTAGTTAAAATAATAACAAATTTACCTGTAAAATAAATCCTAACCTAAGATATAATTAAACCTAACACTACCCTATCAATAAATTAATTAAATAAACTACCTACAATTACCTACAATTAACGTAACACTACACTATCAATAAATTAATTAAACACAATTCCTACAAATAAATACAATTAAATAAACTAGCTAAAGTACAAAAAATAAAAAAGAACTAAGTTACAAAAAATAATAAAATATTTACAAACATAAGAAAAATATTACAACAATTTTAAACTAATTACACCTACTCTAAGCCCCCTAATAAAATAACAAAGACCCCCAAAATAAAAAATTCCCTACCCTATTCTAAATTAAAAAAGTTACAAGCTCTTTTACCTTACCAGCCCTGAACAGGGCCCTTTGCGGGGCATGCCCCAAGGATTTCAGCTCTTTTGCCTGTAAAAAAAAACATACCATACCCCCCCCCAACATTACAACCCACCACCCACATACCCCTAATCTAACCCAAACCCCCCTTAAATAAACCTAACACTAAGCCCCTGAAGATCTTCCTACCTTGTCTTCACCATACCAGGTTCACCGATCCGTCCTGGCTCCAACATCTTCATCCAACCCAAGCGGGGGTTGGCGATCCATCATCCGGTGCTGAAGAGGTCCAGAAGAGGCTCCAAAGTCTTCCTCCTATCCGGCAAGAAGAGGACATCCGGACCGGCAAACATCTTCTCCAAGCGGCATCTTCAATCTTCTTCCATCCGGTGCGGAGCGGGTCCATCTTGAAGCAGGCGACGCGGATCCATCCTCTTCTTCCGTTGTCTCCCGACGAATGACGGTTCCTTTAAGGGACGTCATCCAAGATGGCGTCCCTCGAATTCCGATTGGCTGATAGGATTCTATCAGCCAATCGGAATTAAGGTAGGAATTTTCTGATTGGCTGATGGAATCAGCCAATCAGAATCAAGTTCAATTCGATTGGCTGATACAATCAGCCAATCAGATTGAGCTCGCATTCTATTGGCTGTTCCGATCAGCCAATAGAATGCGAGCTCAATCTGATTGGCTGATTGGATCAGCCAATCAGATTGAACTTGATTCTGATTGGCTGATTCCATCAGCCAATCAGAAAATTCCTACCTTAATTCCGATTGGCTGATAGAATCCTATCAGCCAATCGGAATTCGAGGGACGCCATCTTGGATGACGTCCCTTAAAGGAACCGTCATTCGTCGGGAGACAACGGAAGAAGAGGATGGATCCGCGTCGCCTGCTTCAAGATGGACCCGCTCCGCACCGGATGGAAGAAGATTGAAGATGCCGCTTGGAGAAGATGTTTGCCGGTCCGGATGTCCTCTTCTTGCCGGATAGGAGGAAGACTTTGGAGCCTCTTCTGGACCTCTTCAGCACCGGATGATGGATCGCCAACCCCCGCTTGGGTTGGATGAAGATGTTGGAGCCAGGACGGATCGGTGAACCTGGTATGGTGAAGACAAGGTAGGAAGATCTTCAGGGGCTTAGTGTTAGGTTTATTTAAGGGGGGTTTGGGTTAGATTAGGGGTATGTGGGTGGTGGGTTGTAATGTTGGGGGGGGGGTATGGTATGTTTTTTTTTACAGGCAAAAGAGCTGAAATCCTTGGGGCATGCCCCGCAAAGGGCCCTGTTCAGGGCTGGTAAGGTAAAAGAGCTTGTAACTTTTTTAATTTAGAATAGGGTAGGGAATTTTTTATTTTGGGGGTCTTTGTTATTTTATTAGGGGGCTTAGAGTAGGTGTAATTAGTTTAAAATTGTTGTAATATTTTTCTTATGTTTGTAAATATTTTATTATTTTTTGTAACTTAGTTCTTTTTTATTTTTTGTACTTTAGCTAGTTTATTTAATTGTATTTATTTGTAGGAATTGTGTTTAATTAATTTATTGATAGTGTAGTGTTACGTTAATTGTAGGTAATTGTAGGTAGTTTATTTAATTAATTTATTGATAGGGTAGTGTTAGGTTTAATTATATCTTAGGTTAGGATTTATTTTACAGGTAAATTTGTTATTATTTTAACTAGGTAACTATTAAATAGTTCTTAACTATTTAATAGCTATTGTACCTGGTTAAAATAATTAAAAAGTTGCCTGTAAAATAAATATTAATCCTAAAATAGCTATAATATAATTATAATTTATATTGTAGCTATATTAGGATTTATTTTACAGGTAAGTATTTAGCTTTAAATAGGAATAAGTTATTTAATAAGAGTTAATTAATTTCGTTAGATGTAAATTATATTTAAGTTAGGGGGGTGTTAGTGTTAGGGTTAGACTTAGCTTTAGGGGTTAATCAATTTATTAGAATAGCGGTGAGCTCCGGTCGTCAGATTAGGGGTTAATAATTGAAGTTAGGTGTCGGCGATGTTAGGGAGGGCAGATTAGGGGTTAATACTATTTATGATAGGGTTAGTGAGGCGGGTTAGGGGTTAATAACTTTATTATAGTAGCGCTCAGGTCCGCTCGGCAGATTAGGGGTTAATAAGTGTAGGCAGGTGTCGGCGACGTTGAGGGGGGCAGATTAGGGGTTAATAAATATAATATAGGGGTCGGCGGTGTTAGGGGTAGCAGATTAGGGGTACATAGGGATAACGTAGGTGGCGGCGCTTTGCGGTCAGAAGATTAGGGGTTAATTATTTTAAGTCGCTGGCGGCGACGTTGTGGGGGGCAGGTTAGGGGTTAATAAATGTAATACAGGGGTCGGCGGGGTTAGGGGCAGCAGATTAGGGGTACATAAGTATAACGTAGGTGGCGGTCGGCAGATTAGGGGTTAAAATTTTTAATCGAGTGGTGGCGATGTGGGGGGAGCTCGGTTTAGGGGTACATAGGTAGTTTATGGGTGTTAGTGTACTTTAGAGTACAGTAGTTAAGAGCTTTATGAACCGGCGTTAGCCAGAAAGCTCTTAACTCCTGCTATTTTCAGGCGGCTGGAATTTTGTCGTTAGAGCTCTAACGCTCACTTCAGAAACTACTCTAAATCCCAGCGTTAGAAAGATCCCATTGAAAAGATAGGATACGCAAATGGCGTATGGGGATCTGCGGTATGGAAAAGTCGCGGCTGAAAGTGAGCGTTAGACCCTTTAATCACTGACTCCAAATACCGGCGGTAGCCTAAAACCAGCGTTAGGAGCCTCTAACGCTGGTTTTGACGGCTACCGCCGAACTCCAAATCTAGGCCATAGTTAGGTAAAAAATAAAAATATTACATATATTTTATAAATGCAATCAAATTTAGTCTGATAAACATTTGAATACAAGTAAACTTTTGCATAAACTGCATGGATGACTTGATTCGGCAAAAAAGAATCTCTAAAAAAAATTGTGAAATTATCTTATGTAGGTAACATGGCAGGTGGAAATTCGGGTATATTCATTACAAATAAGGAATGTAGGCCACATTAGAATGTTGAATGTGTAATGAACATTTGACATTCATCTTTATTGAAAAGTAAAAATTATATATCAGATGTATGTCTATGGGATTCAATATTCAAATATAATATTTTAATGTTAAAATTTATTCTATAGAAACATATGATTGGTAGAGTAGGTATCAAGGGAACATTCTTTCAGTCCTTTGAATATCAAAATGTGAGGCTGCATTATGAGGTTGCGAATGCATCTTTAGAACCCTAGTGGTTATAAGATTAGAGCTTCCTATTTTCTTAGCTACCTCAGAGGAAATTGAGTTAACCCCTCCCTGCCGTTAGGACATTCCATGCCGTCCTAACCACTTTGGTGCCGTTAGGATGGCATGGAACGCCTTAGCAATTCTGCTGTCCTGAAGCCATAACTGGGATTGCGGGCTGGAGGGTATGCCTAGCGTTATAGGCACTCCCCCCTGACCAGATCCCATCATTGAAATCATGTGATTGCATGTATGAACATGTGATTTCAATTTTTTACTTATTTGTTTACAAATAAGTACCCGCAGAAAGGGGTTAAATCACAACAGTTTGATTTGACTAGGGTGCCTGACAACTCATCTCCTGTGATTGGGTGTGTGAGAGCATGGAGGATGGATTGCACATAGGAGATCTGTCTGGGAACCTTTTTGTACCCAGAGCTTTTTAAATAGGGGTCATTAGGGCACCCCGAGTAAAAACCTGCATTTACAACTGACATTCATTACTGACTCCTTGCAAAATATGAACTTTCAGATGATGCATAGTATAATAAAGATGCCTATGAAAATCAGGGTAATAACCCTCCTGAATTGCTCAATAGCTCCATACATATGCCGATATAATGATTTTAGCATATAGTGCCGCCTGTTTGTTTAAAAATAGGTTTACAATTAAAAAGAAATTAAATATACCCAAATATGTGCTTAAATCCAGTGAGATATTTATAAGAATTCGGTATGTCTAATAATAATAGAAAATCTAACAAAGCTTTGCAAAAAAAATAAGCTTTTGCAATCAGTTGTTCCTACTGTTTAATGTCCAGTAATGGGAATACAGTAGTCATTACAGTGCCAGCCTTTTTTAATGAATATCTCCTGCAATGATTTAAAATTTGGTTGTATGATGAACACATTCATTTCCAGCAGAGAATTTAATGAAAAGCAAACAACATGTTTGGTCCCTGATGATCAGTTGCAGGTAAAGTAGAATGTTTTTCATCTATATCAAACTAACTAAGCTATTTCAAGCTTGAATGTGAAACAGATATCTATTATACTTATTCAGTGTCTATGATCATGTTGAACATTAAAACCACAGGCAACTCTTTAAACTAGTGGACATTCCATTTTCTCGAAATGTTATAAAATAAATTGCGCACTGACATTAATCTAAATTTGATTCTTAGAAAGGATTATAAAATGAAAATAATTTAGTTTCAGATGGACTAAGAATGGATTACTCTGAAAAAAGGAGAAAATAAAAGTTAAATTGTGTTTTAAAAAGGGACAACATAATCAGGAGTAATTATATTTATGATAACTGAATGATAAAATAAATTACCATAATATACAGCTGTATTTTTTTGTTGTTATTATTAATTATATTAATAATAATAATAATAATAATAATAGTAATAATAATTTTAATAAGATAAAAAGTATATATATATATATATATATATATATACTTGCTGCCTATAATTATATATAGGTATAGATACTGTATATACAGATAAAATAGATATTTAAAATTTCTTAGAACATATTGCACTATGTGACGACAATTGGAATGTAAAATATTTACAGAACATAAACAGTTAAACACTTTATTAAATAAGAATTTTGCATATATATGATTTTTCTTGTTTTCAGCTACTTGACTGCAAAGGGCTCCAGTATATTTATGTGTATATATATATATATATATATATATATATATATATATATATATATATATATGTCTGTTAATACAAAGATACACGTATCAATGCATAAATACATATATACACTCATATATATATATATATATATATATATATATATATATATATATATATATATATATATATATATATGTATGTATTTATCTCTATCTTATGAGACCTCAAATATTTGAGCCCTTATAACTTCTAAATGCAATATTTTTTGTAATAAGATTATCAGGCATTGTTAATATAAGGCATGTGTTTTGTGATGTGCTTTTTGTCTCGCATATCAGTTAACCAGAGCTCGGAAGTCACGCTAAATTAAATGCACGTTAAATTAATTGCGTTCAAGCAAATGTGTTTACTTTTAACTCATAATACATATGCTATTTATGTTGCACACAAAGAGACGAGAAATACCCCATATCGCTTGCGCGCTACAGTTAGCGCACCATTCATAATCTAGCCCTATATTTCCTCTCTCATCTCTAAATATTCCCCAACCTGTCTTCTTCGATCAACCTCTGACTAATGTCTTTCGACTTCTATTATCTCTACTTCCCTCTCCCACCTCCAAGACTTCTCACATGCTGCTCATGTTCCCTGGAACTCTCTACCCGCTCCATAAAACTATCTCCAACCTTGTAAAGCTTCCAACACTCCTTGAAAACACATCTTTTCAGAGAAGTTTACCTCCTCTCCATTGTTATTCATCCTAACAAAAGTAATTCTTGAACTGCCTGGATTCACTGCTGCAACTACAATCCACATGCAAGCAACTCCAAACCTTATTTCTCTGCATCCTCAACATGTAGACTGTAAGCTCTCTGGAGCAAAACCCTCTTCCTCCTGTACTAGATTTGTTTAATCTGTTATAATTTGTTTAATCTGTTATGTTTGTTTAATCTGTTATGTAATTCATACTTATCTTATCACAAACCCTTGTGATTATATACCCCTATCTCTGTTCCGAGCACTAAGGAATTTTGCGGCACAGACAAATAAATTATAATAATAATAAAAAATGATAATATAAATAATGTAATGAGTGTTGTCAGTCAGAAGATATGTTTCCTGATGTACAACCTCGTATTAAACAAACATACTATATTATTATAAATATTTGTAAGTCCTAATGTAACTGGAGACCGTGCCTAAGGGTATTATCAAAGGATATGAGTGCTTTTGGCCAAAGTCAAACTTTTTTATTGTGTAGAAACTATGGTTTGAGTACTAAACAACTTTTCCTTTGGACAAATATATTAAAGGATTTATTAACATGGTTATTTTCTGTTTAAAATCAATAGATATGTTGGTTTTTTTTAAAGATTGTGATCGACTCCTTTGTTAGAGATTTTGTAAACTTCTCATGGTGACAGTTTATAGTTATATCATATTTTAGCATAATTTCTCTTATGTTATAATAGGATTTATGTAATAATGTAATAAATTAATAACTCCTTATTGTTTTTCTAAAATTGAATCATGGTGACAATTTAGGACATCAAAAACATAAGGGAATGCCCTTAAAGGGACAGTCTACACCAGAATTTTTTTTGTTTAAAAAAGATGGATAATCCCTTTATTACCCATTCCCCAGTTTTGCACAACCAACACAGTTATATAAATACATGTTTTACCTCTGTGATTACCTTGTATCTAAACCTCTGCAAACTGCCCCCTTATTCCAGTTCTTTTGACAGACATCCATTTTAGCTAATCAGAGCTGGCTCACCTGAACTCCACGTGCATGAGCACAGTGTTATCTATATGACACACATGAACTAACACCCTCTAGTGGTAAAAAAAATGTCAAAAAATTTGTTTAAAACTACATTCTCTATCTGAATCATGAAAGTTTATTTTTGACTAGACTTTCCCTTTCAAAGAATCAAAAAGAGACCCTAAATAAAATGTTTACATAGCAGCTAAAATGTCTACAAATCTCTACTCTGTAATTACATAATCTGCCCTCAATACTCTTAACACAACAGTATTTTATGTCTTCTTGTTTGTTATTCTTGTGCCTATTTTCTAGTGGAACCATTGCTGATCAATCACATAAATATATTTTGTATAACACAGATCACGGCATATTGATTTAGAGAATAGTTTACCCCCCATATTAATTGATGATAAAGAACACGGGTATTATAGTTACCATTTAGAGTTAAGTAACTTCTATTTGAGAAGAATCAGTTACATTTGTGCCAAATAGAAGATTTAAATCAGTTTCTAAAAATAGTGTTTTGCATTCAGAATCTGCTGAAAAGTCATTAGTGAAAATGTGGAGAATTGGTGCTTTAATTCTAGCTGCATTGAACAAAGTAATTTTATAGCCTCTGGGCTGAACTTTTATATTGCTACTGAAAAACAGCCTTAATTGTATTTATTGAAAACAGCATGTAATGGAGGGCAACATTCATACCATGTAAGGATGTTTAATTATTTCTTGCTTTTGGAATAACCCTTGATATTTACAGTTATTCATACTGAGGAAAAATACACTTGGTTATGAGAGCTTTGAAAATTCACCTTTCACTGCCCAAACCCTGTGTTTATAATCTGCAGGAGCCATTAACACTGCTTGACTAACAATCTCCGTGGGGTCAATTAAAGACATCAGGGGTGGGATAACCTGCTTCCTTTTTTTGAATAATGCTCTGTAGGGGATGGACACAGACAAGTCTGGATGTTTGATCTTGTGCTCTAATCAAAAGTGGTCCTGAGTGGCTATGATTTTCTCACTAGTCATACATATCATGTTTAAATCTATAAAACAAACTTTAAATCGAAGAGTAAATATCTACAGACATGCATATATAATGCATGGTTAATAAGAAAGAAACAAAGGCCACAGTTCATATACATGGAAACTATCAAATGCCTTTTTCCTCCAAGGATGCAATCTACATAAACCACCGCCATTGCATCAAAGGATTTTTTAATTTGATTCTAGTAAATCCCTTTTCTTACTATCATGTTTATCTAATTTTAAAAGGGACATTTTAACCCTTTTTTTAAATGACTACAAAATAATTAGTATGATTTAACAAAAAGAAAAAAGAAATGTCTTTAAAGAATATAATTTCCTGCCTATAAGTAAACATTATATAGGATGTATTCTCGTCTTTATGTGTAAAGTGCCAGCCGATGCTACTGCACTATGGATTCGACTATTTAGCACTCCCACTTACATAGTTAAAGTGTTAACTTTGTTACACTCATATTACAAGTTGAAAGTAAAAAGTTAGCAGGCAAGGGAAAACCTGATGCGTGCAAAAAGTTGAACTTCAACTATTGCGACCGTGTTAACGTATGGAGCACGAAAACTGGAAAAAAAACTAATACTCTTACTCGTGCGCTAACCCTGGCATGAATTATGAATATTTCACTTTCCAATGTTCTTCACATACAGAACAATGTACTATTTATTGCAAATACATATTTAGATATATAGCTATATATACACCTATACCTGTATATCTATTCCTATAGTTATATATAAGTAGAAACATGTATTTTACATGAACAGTATCATATATATATATATATATATATATACAGTATCTCAAAAAAGTGAGTACACCCCTCACATTTTTGTAAATATTTTATTATATCTTTTCATGTGACCACACTGACGAAATGACACTTTGCTACAATGTAAAGTAGTGAGTGTACAGCCTGTATAACATTTTAAATTTGCTGTCCCCTCAAAATAACTCAACACACAGCCATTAATGTCTAAACCGCTGGCAACAAAAGTGAGTACACCCCTAAGTGGAAATGTCCAAATTGGGCCCAATGTGTCGTTATTTTGTGTGGCCACCATTATTTTCCAGCACTGCCTTAACCCTCTTGGGCATGGAGTTCACCAGAGCTTCACAGGTTGCCACTGGAGTCCTCTTCGACTCCTCCATGATGACATCACGGAACTAGTGGATGTTAGAGACCATGCGCTGCCCCACCTTCCTTTTGAGGATGTCCCACAAATGCTCAATAGGGGTTAGGTCGGGAGACATGCTTGGCCAGTCCATCACCTTTACCCTCAGCTTCTTTAGCAAGGCAGTGGTTATCTTGGAGGTGTGTTTGGGGTCATTATCATGTTGAAATACTGCCCTGTGGCCCAGTCTCAGAAGGGAGGGGATCATGCTCTGCTTCAGTATGTCACAGTACATGTTGGCATTCATGGTTCCCTCAATAAACTTTAGATCCCCAGTGCCGGCAGCACTCATGCAGGCCCAGACCATGACACTCCCACCACCATGCTTGACTGTAGGCAAGACACACTTGTCTTGGTACTCCTCACCTGGTTGCAGCCACACACGCTTGACACCATCTGAACCAAATAAGTTTATCTTGGTCTCATCAGACCACAGGACATGGTTCCAGTAATCCATGTCCTTAGTCTGCTTGTCTTCAGCAAACTGTGGGCTTTCTTGTGCATCATCTTTAGAAGAGGCTTCCTTCTGGGACGACAGCCATGCAGACCAATTTGATGAAGTGTGCGGTGTATGGTATGAACACTAACAGGCTGACCCCCACCCCTTCAACCTCTGCAGCAATGCTGGCAGCACTCATGTCCAGAGGTTGTCTTTGGGAAACAGAGGTATGAAGCTGAGCACGTGCACTCAACTTCTTTGGTCGACCATGGAGAGGCCTGTTCTGAGTGGAACCTGTCCTGTGAAACCACTGTATGGTCTTGCCCACCGTGCTGCAGCTCAGTTTCAGGGTCTTGCCAATCTTCTTATAGCCTAGGCCATATTTATGTAGAGCAACAATTCTTTTTTTTCAGATCCTCAGAGAGTTCTTTGCCATGAGGTGCCATGTTGAACTTCTAGTGACCAGTATGAGAGAGTGTGAAAGCAATAACACCAAATTTAACACACCTGCTCCCCATTCACACCTGAGACCTTGTAACACTAACGAGTCACATGACACCGGAGAGGGAAAATGGCTAATTGGGCCCAATTTGGACATTTCCACTTAGGGGTGTACTCACTTTTGTTGCCAATGGTTTAGACATTAATGGCTGTGTGTTGAGTTATTTTGAGGGGACATCAAATTTACACTATTATACAGGCTGTAAACTCACTACTTTACATTGTAGCAAAGTGTCATTTCTTCAGTGTTATAACATGAAAAGATATAATGAAATATTTACAAAAATGTAAGGGGTGTACTCACTTTTGTGAGATACTGTATATATAATATAAAAAAGTACATCTTTTTCTATTCTAAAGAACATAGGAATGTAAAATAGGTATAACTCGCATCGGGGTTCTTAATTTAGGACCAATGCGGTCGGATAAGTGAAGATGAAGAATTGCTATCTTCAATGCACGTTTTTGAAATATTACATATAAACTATTAAAATAAATAATGCAAAATATTTAAAATTATTATACATACTGTAATATATGTCATACATATATATATATATATATATATATTCTATGTATTATTTTTTATGGATTATTTAGAATATTTTACAGGATATATAACAATTTAAACTAATTTTATATTTAAGATTCCTATGTTCTTCACATAGAAAATAATTTACATTTTATTATTAAATATATATTTCTATGTATATCTGATACTCTTCATGTAAATAGGTATCTATACCTATATATCTATAGGAATAGATATACAGGTATGGGTATATAGAGACATATTTAGAAATATGTATTTACAATAAAAAGTAAGTTATCATGTAACGTTGGAATGTGAAATATGTGCAGTACATATACAGTAAAACACATACAAACTTAAATGTACACACACCAATATATATATATATATATATATATATATATATATATATATATATATATATATACACACATATTTAGATGTGTATGTATGTATATATATATGGTAAAGCCCTTTGCGGCTGTTTTTTTTTTCCTAACACCTTATACTATCAATCTTTGAGCCCTAATAACTTTTTAACCCCTTCATTACCGGGAATTTTACCAAAGCACTTGCCCAAAGTAACAGAGAAATTTAGCATTTTTTCAATCACTCTGATTAAAGAGAAATGGAGCTTTTTTTTTTTTATTTACCTAGGAAAACTATATATATAAGTAGACAGCCTAAGGTATTGATCTAGGTCAATTTTGGTAAGTTCAATGCCACTATTTGACTGGCAGCCATGCATCGCTTTGCCATTGTTTTTTGGCAATTAAAATGCTAATTGCAGCTGTGCACCTTATGTGAAATTTCTTGCAGTGAAGGGGTTAATCAGTTAGCTTTTAATGTTATTTTTTTTATGCAGAGTAGAAATTACCCTTCCACCTGACACCTCCAATCCATGATCCCTACTTGATCCCTCCCAAACAGCTTCCCTCCCTCACCCTTCACTTTTAAATACCATCTTAGACACTGGCCGAAGGTCTGCCAGTATGCAGTTTAGGGCTTTTTTTAACTTTTTTTTTTTTTATTATTATTATTGTCCTTTTATTGTAGTGATCATTCCTCAACCCTCCCACCACTCTGATCCCCCCTCCCAAACAGCTTAAAAGAAAGCCGTGTTCATGGCGAAATGCGCATCAGGCATTTTTGGGGATAACATTCACCTTAAAAAGCTCCTCCTAATTTGATACGGTGGTTTTCTTTACCTCCACCAGTCACTTCCAGTCACACAGAGCGGTGCTTACTTTGCTCCAAAATTGCATTTTTTAGAGTATTTGTATTGAGGTCAATCCTCTTTTTCAGTTAATTTTATATGCAATACGTGAGCGTTTGTGTTTGCACTGAGCTGTGTGCATTACTGGCTGTTATTTACTCCTTATTAATAGTAGTCTGAGTGGATGTTATTACCTTATGTATATATATATTTAATCTAAGTTTTAATGCATTTGTACACCTACACCTTTATTATTTTTTAATTATTTTGAATTAAATGTTAAGTTTTACTGGATCCCCTTTGAGGTGATCTCCCTTGTCATACTATATTTACACACTCTTCCTTGAGTGCCCTTGAGTGCTAGTATACTGTCCACTTTCCTTTTCTTTTTGTTTGTACTCACATCAACATGGCATACTTTATTTGTAATCTTTTTGTTTGTACCTTTACTGCTTTATTTTTACATTAATACATTTTAGTTTGTGTATTTCACTCTATATTTATTATTATTTATTTTGCATTAAACTGTATCAAACATTTCAAAATATTCTGACATTTTTTTTGCCTGTTACTTCAATACTCTCATTGGTATAGACGTAACAGACATTTTCTAAAATGTTTTATTCCATTTGGCAATATTATGACATATTTAATGTACAAAATATCTGTATACTATTCAAACAAGTGCTGATAAATTTGCTGAAAAAAATGTTCTTTTACCTTTTCAACTCTAATACCATATATGCTAGTTTGTGCCAGAAAACCTACTAATCTTGTTAAATTGTAGTCAGATAAATATATTTATTATTGTATTTTTGGACGGATAATAATTATGATACATTAACTGGAAAAGAACCACATAGATGATTGGTGGAACTCCAGAATAAGAAACAGCAAAACGATAACCTTTGTTAGAATTCCAATTTTTCCACAGTATAAATTTACCGGCCTTAATATACTTACAGTGTGTAAGCTCATTACTTTAAAATATCTCTATGTTTGCATCTGAAAGCACTGACTACAAATTGAATACTATGAAATGATAATAAATAACATTTCTATTTTCCTCAATAGAAAAACATAAGCAGCTGTTATTGTTTTATGTAATACAAAATCGAAGCACAAGTAGCATCTTGTTAGTGTAGCATACAGTGCTTTACAAGCCAATATTTAAAGGTAAGTTGAAATTGAAACCATTTTGACTTCTCAGAATATGTTGGAATTCTCATTCTTTAGGGACAAGTTGTATTAGATTGCAGAGCAGATCGAGCATTCCTGTAGGGAAATATCATGAGGTTTTATTGGCTGCACCATTGAACATGATTTACGAGGATTATGAAATCTTTGAAAGAGTTGAGACTCTAATATATGATCAAAACACATCTTTACTATAAACCCATTGTGTAGTAAGCTTTTAACCATTTACTTTAGAGAATATACTAAAGGTTTTTACAGTCAGCTATATTTTAGTGATTCCTACATTTCATAAATCAATGGTCCCTAACTGGATTTCAAATGTCATAGCTCTCCCCTTTGTTAACCTACCTACAGGGAGTGCAGAATTATTAGGCAAGTTGTATTTTTGAGGATTAATTTTATTATTGAACAACAACCATGTTCTCAATGAACCCAACAAACTCATTAATATCAAAGCTGAATATTTTTGGAAGTAGTTTTTAGTTTGTTTTTAGTTTTAGCTATTTTAGGGGGATATCTGTGTGTGCAGGTGACTATTACTGTGCATAATTATTAGGCAACTTAACAAAAAACAAATATATACCCATTTCAATTATTTATTTTTACCAGTGAAACCAATATAACATCTCAACATTCACAAATATACATTTCTGACATTCAAAAACAAAACAAAAACAAATCAGTGACCAATATAGCCACCTTTCTTTGCAAGGACACTCAAAAGCCTGCCATCCATGGATTCTCTCAGTGTTTTGATCTGTTCACCATCAACATTGCGTGCAGCAGCAACCACAGCCTCCCAGACACTGTTCAGAGAGGTGTACTGTTTTCCCTCCTTGTAAATCTCACATTTGATGATGGACCACAGGTTCTCAATGGGGTTCAGATCAGGTGAACAAGGAGGCCATGTCATTAGATTTTCTTCTTTTATACCCTTTCTTGCCAGCCACGCTGTGGAGTACTTGGACGCGTGTGATGGAGCATTGTCCTGCATGAAAATCATGTTTTTCTTGAAGGATGCAGACTTCTTCCTGTACCACTGCTTGAAGAAGGTGTCTTCCAGAAACTGGCAGTAGGACTGGGAGTTGAGCTTGACTCCATCCTCAACCCGAAAAGGCCCCACAAGCTCATCTTTGATGATACCAGCCCAAACCAGTACTCCACCTCCACCTTGCTGGCGTCTGAGTCGGACTGGAGCTCTCTGCCCTTTACCAATCCAGCCACGGGCCCATCCATCTGGCCCATCAAGACTCACTCTCATTTCATCAGTCCATAAAACCTTAGAAAAATCAGTCTTGAGATATTTCTTGGCCCAGTCTTGACGTTTCAGCTTGTGTGTCTTGTTCAGTGGTGGTCGTCTTTCAGCCTTTCTTACCTTGGCCATGTCTCTGAGTATTGCACACCTTGTGCTTTTGGGCACTCCAGTGATGTTGCAGCTCTGAAATATGGCCAAACCGGTGGCAAGTGGCATCTTGGCAGCTGCACGCTTGACTTTTCTCAGTTCATGGGCAGTTATTTTGCGCCTTGGTTTTTCCACACGCTTCTTGCGACCCTGTTGACTATTTTGAATGAAACGCTTGATTGTTCGATGATCACGCTTCAGAAGCTTTGCAATTTTAAGAGTGCTGCATCCCTCTGCAAGATATCTCACTATTTTTTACTTTTCTGAGCCTGTCAAGTCCTTCTTTTGACCCATTTTGCCAAAGGAAAGGAAGTTGCCTAATAATTATGCACACCTGATATAGGGTGTTGATGTCATTAGACCACACCCCTTCTCATTACAGAGATGCATATCACCTAATATGCTTAATTGGTAGTAGGCTTTCGAGCCTATACAGCTTGGAGTAAGACAACATGCATAAAGAGGATGATGTGGTCAAAATACTCATTTGCCTAATAATTCTGCACTCCCTGTATAGATACAGTATTGTAGTCTTACACAAATAAACACACCCACACATAGATAGATAGATAGATAGATAGATAGATAGATAGATAGATAGATAGATAGATAGATTAAAAAAACTCTACAGCATGGAGAGAAATCATAAAAAATATTTTGGGGTTGTTATATTGTAAAGTATGTGTCTCTCATTCACATCAAGAACCCTGCATAGAGTGGCAAACAGCTCTAAAGCTTAAATTGGTCTTTCTCAAACTATTTGAGGTGCTTTGAAGTCCTGATCAAAATTCTCAGATAGTTTCTACTGACCAGAGAGCTCTAGGGAATCAGCCCTTGAGAAAGTAAGAGAGAGAGAGTGAGAGAGAGAGAGAAAAAGAGAAGTTAATAAGAAATATGTGCAGTATATGTCAATGTTTAAAAAGACCATTGTCTTCTAGCTGAATAATATTTTTTTGGTGGCGTCTATACATAAAAACAACCACACAACCCCAAATTAACATTCTTTTTGATTTATGCTGTTTATTAGTAAATATATGATTCTTGTTCCTATCCGTCAAAGACATTTTCAAATGTATGACACTATATGAACTTTCAGTTTAATGCACATTGTCATGCTTTTTGAAGAGTGCCCCAAATTCGAAACGTTGAATTAGCCAGCTTTATTTAATAATATATAAATTATTTGCTGAAAATGCATTTTTTAATTATAAGATGCTTCATTATGGATCATTATATTCCGTAAAACTGATCTCTATGCAAATGTATTCCATTTTAGAAGCACTTAAATACTAATAAAATATTCTTTTTTTTTTCTTTCCTAGATATTACAGTAATGAAGCAGCCACCTCTCAGTGTGAATTTTAATGAGTTTTAACTATCATTTTAATGAACACTGTATTACCATAACCCCAAAGATTAGACAAAATTGAATTTCTGGAGAGAGAAAGAAGTTCATTAAGAGTTAATTATGTTGTTTAGGAAAGAGGGTAATTCAGTTTGATTTACAATCATTTAAGATTTCATCACTATATTTATTAGTATATGTAATAATTCCGTTATCATATTGACAAGACCAGTGTGTAATGTTCAATTCCCTGCATTAAAAAATATATCTAATTTGTGTATTGTAATCACTAATGTAAATCCAGGTTTTTATGCAATGTTTTATACATTTGTGTAGTTATTTCTGCTATCAAGCTTTTTCATCCTGCAGTTATAGCTTAGAGTATATTTTTGCTTATGCAATAATAGTCATAGTATATCTTCTGTAATGCTATGCCAGGGCTGTATAAATACAGGAAATAAGTAAACGACCCCGTCCCATGTTTTGACATGGAAAATGACGGTTCTAGACCTTATTACTTGCACTTTCAAACAAACATGATCAAAAATATAAATATTAAAGTGGAATTTGGAAGGTCATTATTTTCTACAATCTACTCACATTATTCTTATATTTGCAGTATAAATCATTTGATCATTTTATGACTGAGCAGTCCCTTTAAATGGAAAGTAAACCCCTCTATTGAAAATCTAATTATAAATAGGTTTTCAAATTAATTGGCATAGCCTTATATGTAATAACACTGCAAAATCCTTTCTAGTAGATTGGTATATACTTAAACAATTGGTTAAAATATTTAAGATAACCATGATCACTAGCTAAATATTTTGATGTTTTCCATTATTATTGGTTAATAGTTCAAGGAATATGTAATTCACTGCTGTTCTTTCAAGTTGTTAACTCCAAGTCTGTAGGAGTGGACTGTGATACATTACTCTACAATTGTTACAGTCCTTTATGGTAGTCAAGGGGTTAAGGAGCTGTCCACTAGGAAGATGCAACTGATTATATTGCTGATTCCTAGTTACCCGTGAGACCTGCACAATACGGTGGCCATTTTGATTTCCCTGGAGAGACACAAACATTGATAGCTTCACCTATAATCTTCTTGGGAACTAAATACTTCCCAGAACTGAACACAATGTGGTTTAAGCACTAGAGAACAGCAGTTAAAAAAAAAACAAAAAAAAAAAACAAAAAACAGTTTGACTGTTGATTTGAAATGAGACTATTGTTCTTATTGTTGTAAAAAAGTTTTTATAATTTTGTAGTCCTGCTCCGTAATTGAAACAGAAAATCATAATATTTTATTTCCCTACAGTATTTTTGCAGAACTTTGTATTCCATTTGCTATCATGTGTAATCGAAGGTTTCAAATTCATTTGAATTTTGTATTTAGGAAATTTGCATTCATAAAAACTGCTTGGATATGCTTATTGCTTCCTCTTCTTGTGGTTAGCTGTCAAAACACAGTGATGCTTTTGAAGATTTATAGTAAATGGGTAATGAGATTGCTGAATGTTAACTGCAGCATTCAGAATTCATTACTTGATGGGGGAGGAGAGATGGAGATTATAGAACCGAGTTGCATATAGGTAGATGAAGGAAGTTAGAATTCAATCGACAGTCTTGCGCATAAATATTTTTGATTGCAAAAAAAAATGTTTCCTACTATTTCATTTTCCAGAAGACTCTATTATGCACAACATCATTGTGCAAACCTAGGAGAAATAAAAAACAGAGGCGCCCCTCTGTTTTTTATTTCTCCTAGTTCTTGCCTGGATCATCCGGTTGAGAGGAGGCAGCCGCCGCTCAGCTATCAACTTATTTGTAAAAAGAGACATTTTCTTTCCTGTATACTCCAAAAGGGATTTATATAACCTTATATTGATATATTTTTCACCTCATAAGATAACATTAGTTTGTTTAAGTTTTAAATTGTCTTTAAGGGTTATCAATAACTACCATCTGAATTGTATACCATTCTGCGCCCCCTCCACTGTGATTTTATCACGTATTAGATTGTGCAAACCTAGTTTTATTCTTCATAAAGTACTTTTAAAGTATATACATTTTTTTATAACTTGAAAGAGTTAAATGGATTTTGTTGCCAGAACTTCTTAAAAAAAAAAAAAAAATATATATATATATATATATATATATATATATATATATATATATAATGTTTTAATATATTTAATGCATATTATCAACTTGCTGCTATGTTTTTAACAATGTATGCTACTGTTAGTCTGAAAAGGACAGCAAACTTTACAAGCCAAGTTACAGTTCCTGAAACACATTCTACAATATTAGCAAAAGATTGGATTTTATCTCATAGTGCTTGTAAGTTTATACAGTAGATTTTTTACTGCCTACAAAGAATTTTGTTCCTTGGGCAGAATGCCTAGGAGTTGCTGTGTTGCAGCTACTATTAAGAGTGATAGCTGATAGCTTACTATCCAACACACAAATACAGGGAGCCTTGATCAAGATATTAGCAAGTATAGCTTTTGTACTGATGACAAACAGCCTGTCAAGAATTGGTTAATATTGCTTCAGTTTACAGGGCAATATTTATCAACCACAAATTTCAGCCTTTTACATAATGCATTACAATCTTATATAAAATGTTTTAGTATACAAAAATGTTTTAATGATCACCACATTCAATACTGTTACTCTCTCAATTATTAAATCATCTTAACCATTTATTGCAAGGGTGTCCCTTTATAATATGGGTGAAGAAACAGCTGCTACTGCTCGCGGTCACTTGGTCAATAAGCAATCCTCGCCATAGCCCTTGAATAGCAATAGTCCATCCGAGTAAAGTGCAAAGCCGTGGATGCGGGAACCAACCGCCGATAACAACGTGAATGAAGAAGAGGCTGCACAACGTATCCAAATAAACAATACTCAGGTTTATTCTGAAGATACAACCTAGACAGACATGGACAAGTAAGATAGCCTGACGCGTTTCACGCCCTCTAGTGGCACTTCAGCAGAGACTCAACTACTGTGTAAAACAACCATCTTTAAATAGGGTTACCCTTGCCCTCACAATTTGCCCATACATGACAAAATAAGAAGTACAGAAAATTATTTAAAAACATTAAGTAATACACATGTGCAGTGTCATCTGTTATTCATTAATGCTGAAGGCTATGTTTAAAGTAATAAGGCAACCAATTAGAAATCTAATTCAAGAAAGAAGAAACTGACTGAATTACAGATATGATAATTATGGTAAGTCATTATAAATACTAAAGGTTAAATTCTCTAAGGACTAAGTCCTATTATGCTTATATCCACACTAGATATTCATTCAGTTAGTTAAACAATATTTATAATTTTCTCTCACATAATTCAAACTAAATGTCCCATTCCCGCATTTTGTATGGCAACTCTATACCTTTAGTATTTATAATGACTTACCATAATTATCATATCTGTAATTCAGTCAGTTTCTTCTTTCTTGAATTAGATTTCTAAGAGTTAAGTAATAAACCTGAGTATTGTTTATGTGGATACGTTGTGCAGCCTCTTCTTTATTCATGTCCCTTTATAATAAGCCTTTTGCTCTCTCAAATATAAGAAGGAATTTGAAGGGATACAGAAGCTCTAACTAAAAAACTAGATACAATGATGTATTCAAAGAACATAGCCTGATAATTATATGAAGATATAATATATGTAGATACATTGTTTTGAAAATCACAAGTTTTTTTTAAATATTGGAGAAGTATAATCCTTCAGTCTCCATATAATAATGGGTACCACCATAATAGGTTGTGTAATAGGTTGAAAAGCCTGCTATGCTTATATCCTCTGATGATGCAATTTTGGGCCATTTGTATATTCTCTAAATAAAATAACAAAAATACATATAAGTTTAAAAATGTACCCGGGCAGAAGGAGACTGTTTATAAATATTAAAATATCTGTAGGCATTATCTGTTTATTAGGATTATGCTAATAATTCACCAAAAAACATAATCTTTGCCTAACAGTTGCAGGTTTGGAGCAACCATAGTGCAGTCAATAGTAAAAAAGCAGTGGTTATCAGACTAATATTTCCTAAGCTGTACACCAGATTTGAGCTGATGGATTAACGTCAACACTGACTAGTCCAACTGGGCTGATTGACAGCCCCTACTCATGCGCTAATGGTTGCACAAGCTTGCCATGATGCAGGACGGACAGTTTCCTTGGAGCCAACCATGTCCATCTGGCATTTGATAAATAAATGTCCTGTAGTAACTGATTCTATCTATAAGACACTATCAAAAAACATTTTAGCTGAATAGGAGGAACTTAGCTTAATTAGTGGCTAAAATATGTGATGTGAAGGACTTTAAGAGCAAAGACAAATAGATTAGAAGTTGAGAGCAGACGATAATGATCATAAAGAGGCCACCGATTCATTATTATCTGTATTCCTATTTATTTACATGCCCTTATAACTTTTTTATGCATTTTTTAAAATAATTTTTACTAGACGGTGTAATTATAAGTGTACCTGTACTTTTAAATGCTTTTTTGATGTGCTTTTTGACACTTTTTTGTCTCGCAAAAAAGTTAACCAGAGCTCTGAAGTTGCGCTATCCCAACGTGCGTTACATTGAATTGCACTCAAGCAATCGCATTTTCTTTTAATCTGGAATGTGCAGGTTCCTTTCAACGTGCGTAAACAGCAACGATAAACCCCTTTTCACTCACCCAAAACAGTTTGCGTACCACTCTTAATCTAGCCCAAAATTGAAATATTTACATTTTTTTATTAAAAGAAAGATTATAACAACCTTATGGTTAAACTGGAGCCAATGTGGACATTGGTTTTGGAGCTCATACCATATAGAGTCACCCTATTAAAGCAAATTGAATATTGACTTTTTTGAGACCCCCCCCCCTTGTGTCCCAGTTTGATCTTTTGTTCTGTCTGTTATATTTAGAAGCTATGTATCCCTAGAACATGTTAATTGTATCTATATGTGTCTAAAAAAATGTTGGCTGTTTTTATTGTTGACATGGAAGATGTTTGAATTTTTGGGGGCTAGAATCTGTTTTGGGAAGGGTTAGACAGATAAACTATGAGAGGTTTCCTCTGTTAAAGACATACTAATTTGCCCCAAAATAAAGTCACATCATGGAGTAAGCTACTAAGTGTGACTTACTCGCTTGTATATTTCTGTGACTTGGCTTTCTACATAGATTAGAATAACTATCATGAATAAAAATATATACATTTTGAATAAATAAGCTAAAATAATGTCTACTTAGGGTGCCTTAAGGAAGAGACAAAAAAGAAAACAAAAAAATAATTGACAAATATCAAGAGTTATATCCAGAATGCATATCATAAAGAGAAAGATTCTGTAAGAAAATATACTGACTAACGGTTTGCATTGCTCACCATAGATAGCTATGCAATGGTTAAACACCTAGGTAAAGTTTTATTTTGGAGCCACAAACATTGTAGCTCCTTATTAGAACATCGCCAGTGATTGATGGGTCATGAAACCTCCAGTCCTGACTGACTCAACAATTGGTTTACCAGTTAGTTATGTAATGAATTAGAGCATTTTACATTAGAATGTCCAAATACTTTTTTGGCCACCAGTTGTTATATAATATATTTGTTCTACAGATAACATTTTTGTTTTGGTGGTCAAACAATCACAGATTATGGCTTACATTTATCATTTCCTGGGTAGACAAAATTGGCTAACATGAATCTTGTCCGCACGGCTGCTTGTGCAATGCTGCCCCTTGCTTGCACATTTGTGTTCCACGTAGTAATACCAGCGCATGCAAATGTGAGCTGGTATTACAAGTTAGCCGCAATGCGAACGCAACCTCATGTTCGCATTACATGGAAGCTTTGCACTCACAAGAGAGTGCCTCCATAGGCTCAAATGGGAGCCTCGATCTCATGCCATCATACATGGCTGAGAACCTAGCACAATAAAGGGGGAAGTTGCACAGCGATGGGCAGCAAATGTTAAATATAAATATATGGGGGCATGTCCCGGCAGCGGCTATGACCGGTGGCAGATTTAAAGGCTCCTAACAAAATATTGGAAATCTGACGATTATCCATATCCCAGACAGACATATATATTTGCTGATAACTGTACCTAACTTGCAATCTGTTATTTTACACGCTTGAGACAATTCTGTGAAGTTTATATTAACTGGAGCACTAAACCGGACTGTTTGTGCTACTAGGCACCCTCTCAATAACATCTACCACAACCTCCCCCCCTGGGCTCCCCGGATAGAGCAGGAACACCTTACTGCTGACTAATGATGGAGGAGTACCAAACAATTATTTTTATCTTACTGGCATAACTTGGAAACAAGGCAGAGAGGAGATCTAACAATCTTATTTGCTACCATTAAAAATGGCTATGCGGAGGAAGGTGGCGAAAATTCATCAGCATCAGGGGTCTAACACATCTACGCTATTCTCAGACCAACCAGTTACAAACCAGATTGCAGCACTTCAGCAGAGGCCTCATGTATGATTTGGGCTTACTCCAAGCGAAAAAATGACAACGTCCTTACAGAGGTATATTTCTTGGTCCATCTACCTGCCTCTAATGCTGTTGTGACTCCCAGTGTGAAATCGGAAACTATATTTTCATCTATGGCCCTCAGCCTGGGAGATGCGGCCGACTCCCCTGGCTGGGTCTTACAGTATGTTTGTATCCGTCGCACACCCGGGAGATGCATGTTAACAGAGTCCAGGAGATAGCAGCCCATGGACACACTGAAATGCTTACTCACCTTGTTGAATGGGGACATCACACCACAGATCTGGAGCACATAAACAATTAGATGGAACAGCACTATTGTAGAGTTGGTGCTCGTGAAGACTGGTGAACTGCCAATTCACCCCAAATTAGTCCACAATGCAATTGATGTCCACAGCACTCAAAGTACAAAAATCTTTATTCAGGACATAAAATAAAAGCAACGTTTTAGGGTTAATAAGGGGTATTAACCCTGAAACGTTGCTTTTATTTTATGTCCTGAATAAAGATTTTTGTACTTTGAGTGCTGTGGACATCAATTGCATTGTGGACCACAGATCTGGAGGAATCCTGCACTAACATGGACTTACTCTCCAGATTGAGGGAATTTTGTTATACATTTGAACAGTCAAAGACAAAACCTGTACAATAATGGTGTTTGTTATATTTCTTTTGTTGTTCCATTAATATCTATTACACCCAATTTGTAGCCTGTTTTATATACTGTTAGCGATCATATAGATATTTGAGTTATCCCAGAGATCAGTTTGGTACAATGTGCACTAAGAGTTCATCCTAATTATTTTGTTGATAAGGCTCAGAATTAGGGATGGGCGAATGTTTCTAAAAATTTGAAATTTATAACAAATTTTGATACATTCGTTCGTTCGGAATTGAAGGGACACCATCTTGGATGACATCATTTAAAGGAACCTTCATTCAGTCGTCGGCCGTGGAAAGAAGAGGATGCTCCGCGTCAGATGTCTTGAAGATGGACCCGCTCCGCGCCGGATGGATGAAGATAGAAGATGCCGTCTGGAGGAAGATTTCTGCCCGTCTGGAGGACCACTTCTGCCCAGTTGGATGAAGACTTCTCCCGGCTTTGTTGAGGACTTCGGCCCGGTTGGGTGAAGACGTCTCCCGGTAAGGTGATCTTCAGGGGGTTAGTGTTAGTTTTTTTAAGGGGGGATTGGGTGAGTTTTAGAATAGGGTTGGTTGTGTGGGTGGTGGGTTTTAATGTTGGGGGGGATTTGTAATTTTTTACAGGTAAAAGAGCTGATTACTTTGGGGCAATGCCCCACAAAAGGCCCTTTTAAGGACTATTTGTAATTTAGTGTAGGGTAGGGATTCTTTTTATTTTGGGGGGGCTTTTTTATTTTGTTAGGGGGATTAGATTAGGTGTAATTAGTTTAAAAATCTTGTAATTTCTTTATTATTTTCTGTAATTTAGTGTTTTTTTTTCCTGTACTTTAGATAATTTTATTTAATTGTAATTAATTGTATTTAATTTAGTTAATTTATTTAATTATAGTGTAGTGTTAGGTGTAATTGTTACTTAGGTTAGCTTTTATTTTACAGGTAAATTTGTCTTTATTTTAACAAGGTAGTTATTAAATAGTTAATAACTATTTAATAACTATTCTACCTAGTTAAAATAAATACAAAGTTGCCTTTAAAATAAAAATAAACCCTAAGCTAGATGCAATGTAACTATTAGTTATATTGTAGCTAGCTTATGGTTTATTTTATAGGTAAGTATTTCGTTTTAAATAGGAATTATTTAGTTAATTGTAGTAATTTTATTTAGATTTATTGTAATTATATTGAAGTCAGGGGGTGTTAGGGTTAGGGTTAGACTTAGGTTTAGGGGTTAATACATTTAATATAGTGGTGGCGATGTTGGGGGTGGCAGATTAGGGGTTAATAAATGTAGGTAGGTGGCGGCGATGTTAGGGCCGGCAGATTAGGTATTAATAATATTTAACTAGTGTTTGCGATGCAGGAGTGCGGCGGTTTAGGGGTTAATGTATTTATTATAGTGGCGGCGATGTCCGGTTCGGCAGATTAGGGGTTAAAATGTTTATTTTAGTGTTTGCGATGTGGGGGGGCCTCGGTTTAGGGGTTAATAGGTAGTTTATGGGTGTTAGTGTACTTTTTAGCACTTTAGTTAAGAGTTTTATGCTACGGCATTGTAGTGTAAAACTCTTAACTACTGACTTTTACATGCGGTACCAGTCTTGACAGGAGAGGGTGTACCGCTCACTTTTGGTCAGACTCGTAATACCGGCGCTATGCAAGTCCCATTGAAAATATAGGAAACGCAATTGACGTAAGTGGATTTGCGGTATTTCCGAGTCTGGCCAAAAAAGTAAGCGGTACACCTGTACCTTCAAGACTCATAATACCAGCGGGCGTTAAAAAGCAGCGTTGGGACCTGCCAACGCTGCTTTTTAACCCTAGCGCACAACTCGTAATCTAGGCCTAAGACTCTTAAAATTGGGGTCAATTTGGGGATCTAATCTCTGGTTCCATTTCTGAGTGTTAATTGTTACTGTGAACTTGTAATGGCTGGTTATTTATTGTGCTCCCGTACATTGGCAGATTTTCAGGTTTATGGGCACGTGATAAATTAGCGCTCCACTTGTACTCTAGCCCTAAATGGGACACTATATGCATTGGTGTATATCTTGACTGCTCATTTTTTTATTGTTTATTTTTTCTTTGTATTTTTATAGGTCTGAAACCTTTAAGCAGTTAAGTTTTTCATGTGCAAACCCCAATAATCACTCATAGGGGCCGATTTTTTAAGCTCCGTATGGAGCTTGATGCCCGTGTTTCCACGCGAGCCTTCAGGCTAAAGACCGCTGCTCCATAACTTGTCCGCCTGCTCTGAAGGCCGTGGACAGAAACCAACACGATCGAATACAATCGGGTTGATTGACACCCCCTGCTAGCGGACGATTGGCCACAAATCTGCAGGGGGCGGCATTGCACCAGTAGATCACAAGAACTGCTGGTGCAATGACAAATGCTGACAGCGAATGCTGTCGGCATTTATCGATGGGCAGCGGACATGATACGCTACATCGTATCATGTCTGCTCGCACTTACATAAATAGGCCCTATTATCTCATCTTTTGTAACATAGTTAAATAAAGGAGCAGCAGCTTTATTATACCATTATTCTACTTATTAAATTCCAGTTTTCTCTTTAACACCAAACATGAATATGGTTATGGAAAGGCAACCATTTCAATTACTATTTTAAAAAGAAAACTGTTAAATAATGTGTTAAATTTTCTTCAGGTATTGTGGTTGATACAAATTTCATTGCTAAGCTGTGATGGAAGCACAGTGAAACCTTTCTCTTCATTCACTCTAGGGGCTAATTTTCTCCATCTATAGAAAGGCAGCACACAAAATAAGATTACATTGGTGGAGAAGGTGAAGATGAAAGCAAGCTACTATGTTGTTTTTCAAAAATTTAAATCATGTGCTTTTGACTTTATAAGAAATATTTTATAAACAGTAAAACCTGCTTATCTTTATATATAATAAATAATTGCCCTTTTAAGTGTAGCAATTAAATAATCTATTAACTGATAAGAATGTATTATAGGCAGTGAAAGTTCTGCAGGATGACAACGATTTTTTTGCTGAATTTGAATCCCCTATTGTACTTTTTTGGCTGAGGGTGAGACTACCCCCTCCCTGTCATTGTCTCTCCCTGCCCAACCACACCACCAGACTCAGTACCTTATTTTCCTGCACCACATATGGAGCTCTGCAGTTTAATCCAATTTCAAAATGTTGAATTGGAAGTACCACTGATTGTAAGGTATAACATAACTAAATCCTAATTTGGAAAACATGTCAGTTTTTGGAGGTCTGTTCCAAATTTAAAATAAAATAATAATTATATATATATAGTTTATATATAAAGGTTGATTAGTGTATCTACATGTAAGCATTGATACTTTTTCTTTAAAATATATAAAAAATACCATGGTTGATCCATATATATTGCATAAACATTTCTGAGATCAAGTGGGACAACCGCCATTTATATAGCTTAGGGTGACCAGACATCCTGTTTTTGATTGTCCCATGTTTAACACACCGTCCTTTTATCCCCAAAACTTTTTGAAGGGATACCAAGACATCTATTTTTTTTTTTAATTACTATACAGGGAGTGCAGAATTATTAGGCAAGTTGTATTTTTGAGGATTAATTTTATTATTGAACAACAACCATGTTCTCAATGAACCCAAAAAACTCATTAATATCAAAGCTGAATAGTTTTGGAAGTAGTTTTTAGTTTGTTTTTAGTTATAGCTATTTTAGGGGGATATCTGTGTGTGCAGGTGACTATTACTGTGCATAATTATTAGGCAACTTAACAAAAAACAAATATATACCCATTTCAATTATTTATTTTTACCAGTGAAACCAATATAACATCTCAACATTCACAAATATACATTTCTGACATTCAAAAACAAAACAAAAACAAATCAGTGACCAATATAGCCACCTTTCTTTGCAAGGACACTCAAAAGCCTGCCATCCATGGATTCTGTCAGTGTTTTGATCTGTTCACCATCAACATTGCGTGCAGCAGCAACCACAGCCTCCCAGACACTGTTCAGAGAGGTGTACTGTTTTCCCTCCTTGTAAATCTCACATTTGATGATGGACCACAGGTTCTCAATGGGGTTCAGATCAGGTGAACAAGGAGGCCATGTCATTAGATTTTCTTCTTTTATACCCTTTCTTGCCAGCCACGCTGTGGAGTACTTGGACGCGTGTGATGGAGCATTGTCCTGCATGAAAATCATGTTTTTCTTGAAGGATGCAGACTTCTTCCTGTACCACTGCTTGAAGAAGGTGTCTTCCAGAAACTGGCAGTAGGACTGGGAGTTGAGCTTGACTCCATCCTCAACCCGAAAAGGCCCCCAAGCTCATCTTTGATGATACCAGCCCAAACCAGTACTCCACCTCCACCTTGCTGGCGTCTGAGTCGGACTGGAGCTCTCTGCCCTTTACCAATCCAGCCACGGGCCCATCCATCTGGCCCATCAAGACTCACTCTCATTTCATCAGTCTATAAAACCTTAGAAAAATCAGTCTTGAGATATTTCTTGGCCCAGTCTTGACGTTTCAGCTTGTGTGTCTTGTTCAGTGGTGGTCGTCTTTCAGCCTTTCTTACCTTGGCCATGTCTCTGAGTATTGCACACCTTGTGCTTTTGGGCACTCCAGTGATGTTGCAGCTCTGAAATATGGCCAAACTGGTGGCAAGTGGCATCTTGGCAGCTGCACGCTTGACTTTTCTCAGTTCATGGGCAGTTATTTTGCGCCTTGGTTTTTCCACACGCTTCTTGCGACCCTGTTGACTATTTTGAATGAAACGCTTGATTGTTCGATGATCACGCTTCAGAAGCTTTGCAATTTTAAGAGTGCTGCATCCCTCTGCAAGATATCTCACTATTTTTTACTTTTCTGAGCCTGTCAAGTCCTTCTTTTGACCCATTTTGCCAAAGGAAAGGAAGTTGCCAAATAATTATGCACACCTGATATAGGGTGTTGATGTCATTTGACCACACCCCTTCTCATTACAGAGATGCACATCACCTAATATGCTTAATTGGTAGTAAGCTTCCGAGCCTATACAGCTTGGAGTAAGACAACATGCATAAAGAGGATGATGTGGTCAAAATACTCATTTGCCTAATAATTCTGCACTCCCTGTATATGCAATATCTTGATCTTTGTGGCAATGGAAACTACAGTTCCCTGCATGCTGCGGTGGTGAACATATACAAAAGGAGGTGGGAGAAGTATGCATGCCTTGTTGATGTCATCTCAACTTTTTAGTGGTTTCTGATTGGGGGTGGGCGCAGGAACGTTGAGAAACAGAGACATAGCGGAGGACATAGCGGATCTGCAAAGAGAGAGCAGTTGAACATTAGAGAGAGAGTTGAAAAGCAGAGGTAGGGCTGATCAGGAGAGAGAGAGAGAGAGAGAGAGAGAGAGAGAGAGAGAGAGAGAGAGAAAGAGACAGTGACAGTTTAACAGAAGAGAGATACACTCTGTGAGTTTATGGTAAATAACTTTATAGTGTACTTTATTGTGAAGTGATATCTGTTGTGAATATTATGTTGATATTACCAAATGTGTTAGTGTGTTTGAGAGCTAGAAGAAACACCTTTCAAAATATGAAATAAAAAGGGCCATACATAGATGGGATTTTCTGCCTAATCAACTTAAAAACAAAATTGCAGTTAAGTAGGAATTATTGTTGATTATGCCTGGTACATATTGTTATCTGTACATTTGTTTTCATTAATTATTTAATTGAAAATACATGGTTTGAAATGCTACAGACAAAGCATACTCTAATAATTCATTCTTTTCATTTTGAGTTTGTTGTGAGTGGTTGACGAGGTGTCCCCTTTTCCCCTCCGTTCTGGACATATGTAGCTATGTAAATATACTGGATTGAAATGATTAACACCTGTGACATTCATTTACAAAATCAAAACCTCTGGTCAGTTTCTCTAGGTTAAAAAAATAACCCTGTGTGAAAAAAGATTATGGAGTTTTTATTCTCCCTTCTTCCTTTGGAAAAGGAACTCTGCTGACCTAGATGTACACAAATGTGCATTATTTTATATTCATTTCCCAGAACTCAGACTGCTTATTTAAAATTAATAAATGCCCTTTTGTGTGAAAAATGTTGTGTGTCCTAAATCTGTCATGAAAATCCCCTACATAAAGTGTCTAGTTTTTTTTCCACTAATAATGATAAATTTCACACAATATAATGAGGCTGAATTTGCAAGGCAAGCTCTTTGAAATTGTGCACAAGAATATCGCTGGGCTTAGATTTCTATTTATAGCCAAGAATTGCAGAAAATATAGATACAGGTCTTTTTTCTGCTTTAGACCACTGAGATGAGATAAGTGTGTTTAACAGGCTAATCTTTCAAGATTTAATGACATATACCCCTACTTGCAAGATTATGCCCTGGATTGACCTCCACTGCCTAAACCAAGCTGGAAAGATAATTTAATTGCGCACCAAATGTGAATATAATTTGCATATGGTGTTGGCAATGCTCTTGTCAAAAAAGCCCATTGCTCATCATGCCATTGTGTTCATCAAGTAAAAAAATAAATATGTGTTATTTCTATTTTGAAGACTCCAAATTTGCATCACTACATATGGAAAGACAGGTTTTCAGAACCCCAGTGTGCAAATAATCTATATGTAATTAGTCTCCTTAGATTCTTTATTTCATCTCAAACAATAGGAATAAAATGAAAATGAACATATTACAACTACTGTTGTGATTACATTGCATTCTCTAATGACTTTAAGGACATAATCATTTGAGGATGATGTTTTGACAAGGCTTGAAATAGTATCTTAGCAAAATCATTGTTAAAGCGCATTAATTGTGTGAAGTCAGAAACAGATGAGATAATTTGAGAAGAAAAGAAAAAGTCATATATATATATATATATATATATATATACTGTATATATATATATTTATATATATATATATATATATATATATATATATATATATATATATAAAGGATATTGTGTTTTTAAAAAAAGCAATATATTTGTATATATGTTGTTTGTATTTTTATATTTATTATTTTAATAAAGCACTTGCTGTCTGTATCGTTGCTAACCATTCATTTTTTAAAGTGACATGATATACTATAGGTTTCCATTCCATCTAAAAGAGAATAATATATTATGTATTAACATACTTTTTTTTATATGGATGTTCCTGTGTTGTGAAATCAAAAAAGGTAAGGTTTAAATTGGCACTCATTTATGAAATGTCGAGGGGACAAAGTTTACTCCTGTGAACCTGTCCTCTCAGCTCATGCAGCTGTTGTGTTGTATTGGTTGTGTGAGAGCAGATCTTGTCAGTAATCACAATTGGCTCTGATCAGGGCGATTTAACTCTTAAAGGGCCAGTATACACCAATTTTCATAAAACTGCATGTAATAGACACTACTATAAAGAATAATATGCACAGATACTGATCTAAAAATCCAGTATAAAACCGTTTAAAAATGTACTTAAAAGCTTCCAGTTTAGCTCTGTTCAAAAGGTTCCTGGAACACCCACTGCAAGTGGAAAATATCAGACCCCCCCCCCCCCCTTCCTTTGCATCTGAAAAGACCCTTTACACAAACAGAAGCAAGTTGGAGTAGGTATACTTCTGTATTCTCCTAAAGATTTGCGGCTTGGTTAGAAGTCTGAAAATCAGAGCACAAAAAAACTAAAAAAAAATACTGTATGGGCTATATAAATGGATCATCTACAAAACATTTATGCAAAGAAAAATCTAGTGTATTATGTCCCTTTAAAGGGATACTAAACTCAATTTTTTTTATTTAATGATTCAGATAGAGCATGCAATTTTAAGCAACTTTCTAATTTACTCCTATTATCAATTTTTCTTCGTTCTCTTGCTATCTTTATTTAAAAAAGCAGGAATGGCCCATTTTTCTTTTAGAACTTGGGTTACCCTTGCTTATTGGTGGCTAAATGTCAGCCACCAATAAGCAAGCACTATCCATGGTGCTGAACCTAAAATGGGCCGGCTCCTTATCTTTACATTCCTGCTATTTAAATAAAGGTAGCAAGAGAATGAATACAAATTGATAATAGGAGTAAATTAGAAAGTTGTTTAAAATTGCATGCTCTGTCTGAATCATTAAAGAAAAAAAATTATTTTAGTATCCCTTTTAGATTGCATCTACTTAACTATCTTTACAGGCCCACTCTGAAACACTCAGACTCTAAAGCTGCTTCCGTAGCATCATAAATGGATCCTGACTCAACCCTATAAAGATTTTTATTATTATAAATTGCATTCCTGAACTGGGTTAATTTGACAATAGAGATTTATCTTGTGTAATGCGCCAGGCATACATTTAGACTATGTAATACTACAGAGGTGATAAGATACTGCAAAACAATGCAAGTTTTGCTAACAAAATGATTGTAGCTAATCTCTACTGTTCCAGTAATATGTCCAGATTGGCTTTTACAAATAAGGTGGAGACTGGGCATTAAACAACAGGAGCAACAAGCACGGTGCTGTTTTTTTCTAAACGTTCACAATAGGCTGATCTGTTAATTGAAATCAAACATTTTTTTTTAAATTCTTTTTATTGAGAGAGAAAAAGAAAAATACAGTCATGCCATAGTACAGTGCCAAGATGAAAAACACAGCCGTGCATGTGATACATTATATAACATAACAATCGATACCTCTGTCGTTTAAAGCGACACTCAATTAAAATTAAACTTCCATTATTCAGATAGAGCATGCCATTTTAAACAACTTTCCAATTTACTTCCATTAACTAAATGTGCACGGTCTTTTTATATTTAAACTTTTTGAGTCACCAGCATCTACTGAGCATGTGCAAAAATTAGTGTGTATGCATTTGTGAATGGCTGATGGCTGTCACATGGTACGTGTATGAATTTGTGATTGGCTGATGGCTGTCACATGGTACAGGGGGAGTGGAAAAAGACAACTTTTAAAATTGTCAGAAAAAAAATCTACTACTCATTTGAAGTTCAGACTAAGGACTATTGCATTGTCTCCTTATCTTGTATGTGTTGATTATGCAAATCTACTGTGTTGACTGGTTCTTTAATAGTATATACAAATATATGGGAACGAGTGTATATCATAAGCCCAATATAGCTGTCTCTTCTAATTCTCTCTTGTTTTCCATTTTTTTTCTTATTCTATATTGTTACTAACCTTCTAAACACACTAAACTAACTTCCCTTAACAAACTAAGGCCTAGATTTAGAGTTCGGCGGTAGCCGTGAAAACCAGCGTTAGAGGCTCCTAACGCTGGTTTTAGGCTACCGCCGGTATTTGGAGTCAGTGATTAAAGGGTCTAACGCTCACTTTTCAGCTGCGACTTTTCCATACCGCAGATCCCCTTACGTCAATTGCGTATCCTATCTTTTCAATGGGATCTTTCTAACGCTGGTATTTAGAGTCGTTTCTGAAGTGAGCGTTAGAGCTCTAACGACAAAACTCCAGCCGCAGGAAAATAGCAGGAGTTAAGAGCTTTCTGGGCTAACGCCGGTTCATAAAGCTCTTAACTACTGTACTCTAAAGTACACTAACACCCATAAACTACCTATGTACCCCTAAACCGAGGTCCCCCCACATCGCCGCCACTCGATTAAAAATTTTTAACCCCTAATCTGCCGACCGCCAACTACGTTATACTTATGTACCCCTAATCTGCTGCCCCTAACCCCGCCGACCCCTGTATTATATTTATTAAACCCTAACCTGCCCCCCACAACGTCGCCGCCAGCTACTTACAATAATTAACCCCTAATCTGCCGACCGCAAAGCGCCGCCACCTACGTTATCCTTATGTACCCCTAATCTGCTGCCCCTAACACCGCCGACCCCTATATTATATTTATTAACCCCTAATCTGCCCCCCTCAATGTCGCCGACACCTGCCTACACTTATTAACCCCTAATCTGCCGAGCGGACCTGAGCGCTACTATAATAAAGTAATTAACCCCTAATCCGCCTCACTAACCCTATCATAAATAGTATTAACCCCTAATCTGCCCTCCCTAACATCGCCGACACCTACCTTCAATTATTAACCCCTAATCTGACGACCGGAGCTCATCGCTACTATACTAAATGGATTAACCCCTAAAGCTAAGTCTAACCCTAACACTAACACCCCCCTAACTTAAATATAATTTAAATCTAACGAAATTAATTAACTCTTATTAAATAAATTATTCCTATTTAAATCTAAATACTTACCTGTAAAATAAATCCTAATATAGCTACAATATAAATTATAATTATATTATAGCTATTTTAGGATTAATATTTATTTTACAGGCAACTTTGTTATTATTTTAACCAGGTACAATAGCTATTAAATAGTTAAGAACTATTTAATAGTTACCTAGTTAAAATAATAACAAATTTACCTGTAAAATAAATCCTAACCTAAGTTATAATTAAACCTAACACTACCCTATCAATAAATTAATTAAATAAACTACCTACAATTACCTACAATTAACCTAACACTACACTATCAATAAATAAATTAAATACAATTGCTACAAATAACTACAATTACATAAACTAACTAAAGTACAAAAAATAAAAAAGAACTAAGTTACAAAAAATAAAAAAATATTTACCAACATTAGAAAAATATTACAACAATTTTAAACTAATTACACCTACTCTAAGCCCCCTAATAAAATAACAAAGACCCCCAAAATAAAAAATTCCCTACCCTATTCTAAATTAATAAATGTAAAAGCTCTTTTACCTTACCAGCCCTGAACAGGGCCCTTTGCGGGGCATGCCCCAAGAAAATCAGCTCTTTTGCCTGTAAAAAAAAACATACAATACCCCCCGCCAACATTACAACCCACCACCCACATACCCCTAATCTAACCCAAACCCCCCTTAAATAAACCTAACACTAAGCCCCTGAAGATCTTCCTACCTTGTCTTCACCATCCAGGTATCACCGATCCGTCCTGGCACCCGGTGCTGAAGAGGTCCAGAAGAGGCTCCAAAGTCTTCCTCCTATCCGGCAAGAAGAGAACATCCGGACCGGCAAACATCTTCTCCAAGCGGCATCTTCGATCTTCTTCCATCCGGTGCGGAGCGGGTCCATCTTGAAGCAGCCGACGCGGATCCATCCTCTTCTTCCGTTGTCTCCCGACGAATGACGGTTCCTTTAAGGGACGTCATCCAAGATGGCGTCCCTCGAATTCCGATTGGCTGATAGGATTCTATCAGCCAATCGGAATTAAGGTAGGAATATTCTGATTGGCTGACGGAATCAGCCAATCAGAATCAAGTTCAATCCTATTGGCTGATCCAATCAGCCAATCAGATTGAGCTAGCATTCTATTGGCTGTTCCGATCAGCCAATAGAATGCGAGCTCAATCTGATTGGCTGATTGGATCAGCCAATAGGATTGAACTTGATTCTGATTGGCTGATTCCATCAGCCAATCAGAATATTCCTACCTTAATTCCGATTGGCTGATAGAATCCTATCAGCCAATCGGAATTCGAGGGATGCCATCTTGGATGACGTCCCTTAAAGGAACCGTCATTCGTCGGGAGACAACGGAAGAAGAGGATGGATCCTCGTCGGCTGCTTCAAGATGGACCCGCTCCGCACCGGATGGAAGAAGATCGAAGATGCCGCTTGGAGAAGATGTTTGCCGGTCCGGATGTCCTCTTCTTGCCGGATAGGAGGAAGACTTTGGAGCCTCTTCTGGACCTCTTCAGCACCGGATGCCAGGACGGATCGGTGATACCTGGATGGTGAAGACAAGGTAGGAAGATCTTCAGGGGCTTAGTGTTAGGTTTATTTAAGGGGGGTTTGGGTTAGATTAGGGGTATGTGGGTGGTGGGTTGTAATGTTGGGGGGGGGGTATTGTATGTTTTTTTTTACAGGCAAAAGAGCTGATTTTCTTGGGGCATGCCCCGCAAAGGGCCCTGTTCAGGGCTGGTAAGGTAAAAGAGCTTTTACATTTATTAATTTAGAATAGGGTAGGGAATTTTTTATTTTGGGGGTCTTTGTTATTTTATTAGGGGGCTTAGAGTAGGTGTAATTAGTTTAAAATTGTTGTAATATTTTTCTAATGTTGGTAAATATTTTTTTATTTTTTGTAACTTAGTTCTTTTTTATTTTTTGTACTTTAGTTAGTTTATGTAATTGTAGTTATTTGTAGCAATTGTATTTAATTTATTTATTGATAGTGTAGTGTTAGGTTAATTGTAGGTAATTGTAGGTAGTTTATTTAATTAATTTATTGATAGGGTAGTGTTAGGTTTAATTATAACTTAGGTTAGGATTTATTTTACAGGTAAATTTGTTATTATTTTAACTAGGTAACTATTAAATAGTTCTTAACTATTTAATAGCTATTGTACCTGGTTAAAATAATTACAAAGTTGCCTGTAAAATAAATATTAATCCTAAAATAGCTATAATATAATTATAATTTATATTGTAGCTATATTAGGATTTATTTTACAGGTAAGTATTTAGATTTAAATAGGAATAATTTATTTAATAAGAGTTAATTAATTTCGTTAGATTTAAATTATATGTAAGTTAGGGGGGTGTTAGTGTTAGGGTTAGACTTAGCTTTAGGGGTTAATCCATTTATTATAGTAGCGATGAGCTCCGGTCGTCAGATTAGGGGTTAATAATTGAAGGTAGGTGTCGGCGATGTTAGGGAGGGCAGATTAGGGGTTAATACTATTTATGATAGGGTTAGTGAGGCGGATTAGGGGTTAATTACTTTATTATAGTAGCGCTCAGGTCCGCTCGGCAGATTAGGGGTTAATAAGTGTAGGCAGGTGGAGGCGACGTTGAGGGGGGCAGATTAGGGGTTAATAAATATAATACAGGGGTCGGCGGTGTTAGGGGCAGCAGATTAGGGGTACATAGGGATAATGTAAGTTGCGGCGGTTTAGGGAGCGGAAGATTAGGGGTTAATAATATAATGCAGGGGTGAGCGATAGCGGGGGCGGCAGATTAGGGGTTAATAAGTGTAAGGGTAGGGGTGTTTAGACTCGGGGTTCATGTTAGGGTGTTAGGTGCAGACGTAGGAAGTGTTTCCCCATAGGAAACAATGGGGCTGCGTTAGGAGCTGAACGCTGCTTTTTTGCAGGTGTTAGGTTTTTTTTCAGCTCAAACAGCCCCATTGTTTCCTATGGGAGAATCGTGCACGAGCACGTTTTCGAGGCTGGCCGCGTCCGTAAGCAACTCTGGTATCCTTTTTTGGAGCCTAACGCAGCATTTTTTTGAACTCTCGATACCAGAGTTAATTTTATGGTGCGGCCAGAAAAAAGCCTGCGGAGCGTTAACAGCCCATCTACCGCCAAACTCCAAATCTAGGCCTAAGCAACTTTAAACCCTAGATAGGCTTGTGTGGTCATTACAATAGATATCCAACCTATATTCAGCTTTTCTTTGACCCCTTTTCTGCACTTTGACGGGGCCCAGGTAGAAAAAAAAAGGGGGGGGTGGAAGTATATAACAGTGAGAAAGAGAAGGGGGGAAGGGACCAAGCAACACTCAATGCTACGCAGACATCCAATCCACCTTCACATTGATACTTCCCCAAAGAGTTCAACCAGATGGGTTGTGGCAAGAAAAGACATGAGACTATTTTCCCTTTAGGGAGTCTTCCAAAAATATAGCCGTGTCTCTAAATGGCCTTAAGATTTGCCTCTGAATCTCCAATTTGAACTTTAATATAAGTCTACACCAATTCATTAGAAAAATGCTCAGTCTAGCTAACACATCTATTCTGACATCCAGCTGTTCAGTAAACATTTGTAACTTTAGCATATTCATAAAGCATGCAACTGAAGGGGGAGAGTAATTGAGTCGTATTGCATATATTGTGTATCCCATTTCAGAAGCAAAACTGTGTCAGGGTGCAAGGTGATGGGAATGTTTAGCTTTCTCTGAATCCAGTATTGGATCTTGCTCCAGAATTTTTGGACCTTGGGGCACAGCCATAAGTAGTGTAAAAGATTTGGGGATTCTAAGGAGCATTTAATGCACCTATTGGGGCAATTAGGGTTGGCCAGGATCCTAGATGTCAAGTATGCTCTATGTGTATTCCGAATCTATGATTCCCTGAGTATTGCTGATAGAGTAGCTTTCCTAGTTTTTTATAGGCTATCTCTCAAATTCCCCCAGGATATTGTCTCCATCTTCTCCCTCTGCCACCCCAGCAGTAAATTAGGCTGTATGAGCTGCAAACATTTTTGTATCAGAACCTGGTAAATCTCTGATAAGGAAAACCTACCCATTTAGAATAGTGACTGTGATAGCCGAAAGGGTGAACCCTCCCAGAAATTATCATTGTCTCTGACAACTGCCCCAATATAATGTTGTGCTTCTAGATAAGCGTAAAAAGTGCTGCCTTGGTAGGTTAAATTCCCATTGCAAGGCAGCCAAATGTCTTAACCGAGCGAGTGAGTGGATCTAGAAGTGCTATAATAGAGGTCAGTCCCTGCTGTTCCCAGAGATCAAAAGGATGCATATCTAGCCCTGCTGGAAAATCTGGGTTATTGCTTAAAGGCAAATATATTGAGGAGTGACAGGACTTCTTCAAGAATTTATGCGTCAGTTGCCAAGCTTTTAGAGGGTCTTTGTATAGTGTATCAAGACCTAGGCTTTTAATGCTCTTAAGATCTTTCATGTGCGGTAGATAAGCCAGGGATAGTTGACCCAATACGGCCTGCTCTAGTTTAGGCTGGCAAAAATTTTGCGTGCCAACCTGCAGTCAATCACCAGGCATATCAAGGCCGCCCAGTTGTAGAATTTGAAATCTGGTAAGGCCAAGCCTCTATTCAGATATGTCATGGTAAGTTTATCTGTGGCTATCCGTGCCTTACCCCCCCTCCACAGGAAATAGCGTGCTGCAGAATTTCGCTGTTTGATTTCCTTCTTTGTGAATAGAAGAGGGCGCATAAGGAGGGGGTATAGTAGGCGTGGGAAGACCACCATTTTAAGCAAACTGATCCTACCCGAAAGTGAGAGTGGTAAGGCCCTCCAACTTTTCATCTGCCCCTGGAGTTTGGAACACACTGGTGTAATATTGTTTGCATACAATTTGTTCGGGTTAGCTGAGATTTGGATGCCAAGATAAGTAATAGAGTGTTTTGCAACTGAATATGGGTATTTGTGTTGTGGCTTGTGTCCTTCCATTAACCAAAGAATTTCAGATTTCTGCATGTTGACTTTATAGCCCGAGAAGGAGCCAAAGTCTTGGAGTACTTGTACAGTGGGGGCTATGTGTATATTTGGGTCTTGGACAAATAAAAGCATGTCATCTGCATACAGCGCTAGGTGTTGTGGGTCCCCTGCAATGTCAATACCAGGGAATACCTGTTTGAGTTTGAGTGCCAGCAGTTCCAGGGCCAGATTGAAGAGGAGAGGTGATAAAGGGCATCCTTGTCTGGTGCCCCTTCCCAGATGAATCTCGGGCGAAAACATATTATTAATACAGATATTAGCTATAGGAGTTTTATATAACTTCCCAATAAGAGAAAGAAAAGATCCAGAAAAAAATCGAAGTTTGCCATAGCGGAGAGTAAATGTCTCCATTCTACACGGTCAAAGGCTTTCTCTGCATCTAGGGACAGCAGGAAGGCCTTTGACGTTCCATCACTCCCCCCCCCATCCCTTTTCCTATTTCAAAAGTACTGTACTATTTGGAGAACTCTGTGGACATTCACCGCAGATGACCCGGCATACATGAACCCTGTCTGGTCTTCCTGGATTAAGTGTGGCAGAATGTATTTCAGCTGTTCTGCCATGAGTTTAGTTAGGATTTTGTAATCTGAGTTCAGCAGCGAAATCGGCCTATATGATTCGGGAAGGAGAGTATCTTTGCCTGCCTTTGGGATTAAGGTGATGTACGCTGCCGAGAAGAAAGGGGCGGGTGTCTTTTCACCCTGAAAGTGACCTTGAAACAGATCCGTGAGAATGGGTCTTACCTGGGGCTGAAGCAACCTATAAAACTCGATGGGTAGCCCATCAGGTCCCGCTGCCTTTCCCAGAGAGATGGACATAATTACCTTGTCAACTTCCCCTCTGCAGATGGGTTCACTTAGGTTTTCCATCTGTTCTGTCGAGAGTTTTGGTAATTGAATAGAGTCCCAAAAATTTTGTTATTTTGTTGCACAAGCGCCGAGGCAGGAGGTTCACTAGAGTAAAGTTTAGCATAGTAAGCCACGAATGCCTTTACAATTGATGTCGCTTCTCTAACTATTCTACCGTCATGTTTTAATACCGCTACGTGTTTGGTAGATGTTTTCATATTAACTAAAGACACAAGTAGCTTGCCTGACTTATCGCAGAATCTGTAGTATTTACTTCTAGTGCACAGCAGAGACTGTGCTGTGGAGTAAGCGAGCATAGCATCATACTCCTTCTTAACCGAAGCATAATTCTGATGCAGAAGCCGAGATGGCATGGCCAAGTTATCGCGATAAGCATGTGCCAAATTATCCCTCATCTGTCGCAATTTTTTAGTGATCTGATTTTTCCTGCAGGCTAACAAAGCAATAATATTGCCAGTCAATACTACCTTAGCCGTATTCCAGAAAAGTTCAGGGTTCTCTAAGTGTTGTGCATTGTTAGTCCGGAAGTCATTCCAACATTCTACTAGATGGCTCTGAAACTCCTGCAATGTCACTAGATACCGCGGGAATCGGAAGGTTCTCCTGTTACTGATTTGGATGCCTGTGTCTATAATAGCTCACCTATTTTCACGTCTATGACTTGGGGTATTAGAGAATTGGATATTAGAAACAAGTCAATTCATGACATAGTAGGGGAAGAACGTGAGACGCAAGTGAAATATTTACCATCTGGGTTCAACTGATGCCAAATGTCTACTACCACCAGTGAGGAGACCAGTTTTTTCCTGCAATTCCCTATTGGGAAAATTCTTTGCATTTTTTCATAAGATCCACAGAAAAATCCTGAAATAGGAGCAATCGTGCATTCTCAAAAGTTAGGTTTTCTAGTTTTCTATAAGCTCTCAAGACAGCAGTTTTAGTTTGGAAATGCAAAAACGTAATCAATATAGGTCAAGGTTGGGAGATATCTGCACTAGGCCTTTCTGGGCCCACTCTATGTGCTTTTTTAACAACTCCAATAAAATCTTGGGTAGGAATATTTAACAGAAAAGGTAAGGTGCTTTCCACAAAATGTAGAATATCTGATTGTTTTATCATTTCAGGGAGGCCAAGTAGGCGCACATTGTTGCATTTCGATCTGCTTTCCAGATCATCTTTTTTTAGTTGTAGGGCCATGGCCTGTCATTCTAAGTTCTCTATCTTACTTGTATTTGATATATTAGAGTCCTCTAAGTCAGATATTCTGTTTTCTGCCTCTGTGACTCATGTAGAGAACTGTTTAACATCATTAGTAAGTGTATCTACCCCTCTCTGCAAGTTGTCTATTTTGGGCATAAATAACATAGATATTTGCTTTACAACAAGGTGCGTGTCAATTAAAGTGCCATCTGGAAAAGCCTCAATGCTAAGGCCCTGACTGACCTGCTCATTTCCAGATTTGTTTCTATGGGCATTTGCTTTACTGCGACTCACCATTGGGGTATTAGTTAAATATTAATTCATATACCCCTAAAGTGAGGGAGATCAGATCTTTACAGCAGGAGTATATATGGTAACAAACAAGAAAGTAAAATAAAAGGTAGATGTGAAATATACCTAGGTAGGGCAATGATATCCAGCCTGGTCACACTATTTTAAATCTTATAGCCTAACTCAGCCTGGACCTGTAAAATAACCAAGTTATCAGAGTGGTCAGTTATAAAGGGGCTCAGGTACATATATACAAATCAGTAAAATTGAAACAGTAGGTCCCTTCTCCAGAGTTAGAGTGTGTAAGGGTAAACCAGATTTTCCTGTTTCCTGCTACAAGCTAAAACAGTATGATACACTAATGAACAGTTGGAATCAGACAATTAGATATTAGAGATACAGTACATCAACCCAGCATATATGTTCAGACTTTAGGCTTTATGTACAGTTCATATCAGATCTTTCTCCTCCATACTGACAGTGTGAATGTCCTTTCTAGCAAAAAAGTTGGCTATATAGGCTGTATCTTGCATCGCTCCTTGGCCCCCAGGATCTCTGGAGTTAGCAAGGGGTGACCATGTAGCTTTACTCTGAGTTCCGCACTGAGGTCTAAAAGTAGGAAGTAGAAAACAGGGAAGCAAGTAAAGTGTGTTGCTGTGTGTTCAAAGGGTTATCTTGTCAGCAATGAAGAGCAAGTGTGGGTGCCGTTAGCATTTATGATACCACAGGGCTGACTTAGCTGAATGCACCCTAGGTGAGCACGTTAAAAGGTGGTGGCTGTTTACCTTAGAAGCAGTGTAAGAATGCTCAGTAAGCGTATGTTTGTTATGCCTTACCGCTCCTTTCAGAAGATGAAGGTCCGTTAAGAACCCGTGGATCAGCCTATGGGTCAAAATGTAGCAGCACCCTGCTAGCTTGTCCAACGGCGGCACAGAGAGCTAAGATGGCACCCACAGTTTTCACGCCAAATAATTTCTGTTGCGCCACTCACTATGTAAGTCCCCAGTCTGGGGAAGGCCGGTCCAGCAGTCTTGTAGATAGCGTGGGAGGTTAGATGTGCATGTCAGCAGACACGCTCCTTGTGACTGACCTTTATGCCATCTGCGGTAGCTGTGCCAGGTGAAGTTAAGTAGCAGCCCTCTGGTAGTTGTAATGGCAGCAATGATCTACTGCCTCCTCCCGGAGGTGTCCCTGGAGGGTACGGGCTCTGCAGCGAAATTACCAGGTAGGCCGGGCTAGGTGTGTATGGCGCTTACCTAGCGCTTCAGTGGGTAGCGGTCTCCGGTGTCAGAACGATGTTCAGTTCCTATGAAAAAAGTAAAGGCTCTTTTGAACAGTTCTCCCCCACTCCGGGCAGCTCACTCTGCCAAGGAATTTCTACCGGGTGTAGGACAGTCCAAGAGTCAGAGATTAGACACACTTTGCACGGAGCTCCAGACTCTTGCTGCTATCCCTTGGCCCGCCCACCGGAAGTCCAATATTTTTTAATAATAGATTCATGTACCTTAAAGTTATGTGTGGGTGGAGTTAAGTGGAGTAGGGTGGTGTGCAATTAGGACTAGGCTCCCCAGGAGTGTGGAAAACAGTCCAGGCGTTTGGCTTGCTGGGCACTAGCAGCAGAAGAACAATTTTCACCCTCCTTGTCAGTGCAACATACACAATGCAGGTGCAACCTAATAGATTGAGGGTGCTTTTGTACCCTATGTTATTTTAGCATTAGTGACTTTAGACAAGTATATGCTTAACTCCGACAAAGGGATTAAAACCATAAGTAAAGTCTTGCTTGGGAGATACAAGTGTAGATATTTCTGATGAGGACACAGATGGTTAGTCAATCGAGAATAGACAGTAAGCCAATCAGTGGCTGTATCCTGCTTGGGTTCTTAGTGCTCCCGATTGGTTTTTTTGCCTGTACGTTTATCCCTTTGTTAGGGCTAATGGTTCACTAATGCTAGAATGAAATGATCTATTGGATTAAATTATTTTTTTTGGTAGCATTTCTAACAATTTCCCAATTAGCCCTTTATGTGTAAAGGTTGACACCTTGGAGCTACATCCTGTTTTTTTCTACAAGGGTTCATTATTTAAGCATAAAACTCTCCTACTAAATCAGCATACACTTTTAGGACATTTTAAGGTGACTTGTTGAGCCTATAATTCTTATCTGATGTAAAAATGTATGTTTCTGTATTATTATTTTGAGTTAAAGGGATACAATTAAAAAGGGACAGATTGTGTAAAAAATAACAGCAAACAATTTACTTGATTTCTTTGAAAAAAATAGCACTTAGAAAAACTAAGTGTAGACCTGCCTCAGTTTAATTAGAGTGAAGATCTTTAAAAAACCTAACTATTTGCTAAGTCAGTTTTGGGCATGAGCAAATATGACATCCTATTATCTCATTTATTCCCTAGCCTTGAAGTTTTATGACATTGTGCTAAGATACACCTTTCTGCAAAGGCCTCCTCTACCTTGTAGGGCTCATACAGGAAGTAAAAGACACCACAAATGTAGTGTAAAAATAAATAAATGGTAAAATCTACTTAAATAGATGAATAATACATATTGCAATGCTTTCAATTAAGTACAAGCAACTGCTTAGTGTTTTTTTTTAATACAACTATGAAACTGACTGTTCAACATCCCTTTAATAATAAAAAAAAACTATCTGCTATCCACTGCAGTATATAATATTATCATGATTTATCTAAGTATTTCATTGTAATTTAAAACAATTTATTAAAGGGCCATAATGCCCAAATGTTTAAACACTTGAAAGGGATGTAGTATAGCTGTAGAAAGCTGACTAAAAAATGTCAATCTCTATGTAAAAAAGAAAGATATTTTACCTCAAAAGTTTCTCAGTAGCCACATCCAATTGTAAAGGGCTTCTAAGCAACAAATCAGTATGTCTGTCCTGGGACAGCGGAAGAAGTGAGCTTTCGTGCACACTTATGTTATTTCCCTATTCAGTGTAAGAATGTTTACAATTAAATCTCATGAGAGTTAAGTGAAATGTCATGAGATCACAGTAAAAGAGTTGATGACCTCAGCACTATTGATGCTGATTGGCTGCTGTTCATTTCTTCATTTTTTATTTTTTTTCACCTGCAGCTGGGCAGTAACTGAGTATAACTTTTTACACAGAACTTACTCTGCTGAGCTGAGGAGAATGTGAGGTAAAATATCTTCCTTTTTTATATAGAGATGCTCAGGTGATATTTTCCTGTCAGCTTTTTACAGTTATACTGCATCAGTTTCAAAGGATTTAGCATATGAGTATTATGTCCCTTTAACTCTGCATTACATGAATTCCACAAACTGACTGAAAACTATAATCTTGTATTAAGACATTAATTTTTTTTATCTCTAAAAATATTGTCATTTTTTATATAGCCTACATCCTGCTGGGATGGGAAACGTACAGCTTTGAGAAGATTTAATCTTTTTCAGATTTATTTTGAACCATCCAAAAAACACTGTAGCGCCTCCCTTTATTTAATATAACAGGTGTAGCTTTGTTTTATTTCTGATGTCAAGAAATATTCCAGGTTTTACAAATCTCAGCTATTCTTTGTGTTGTGGAAAAGCTTAGTTCTTTTGGGATACAAATACAATTATTCTTTGCCTCTTGACAGGCCTCCATTTCTTCCTTCCAGCTTTGCTGTTTTGACCATAATCAAGGGGCTCGAGGGACACAAACCAGATTGAAAAACTAGAAGCAGACAGATGGTTATTTGTAATCATCATGTAAATTTAAATCCTATAGAGATATATTTTTTGAGATAGCTGCTGTAGTTGAAGAACATAAAGCAAAATAGTGGATTACTAATTGCTATACAAAATATTGTTTGGTAATCTGATGTTATTTAGCCCCATTTAGAGTGATGAGAAAGTGAGTACATTAATACAGTTTGTTAGGTCTGAAGTTAAATGATATGGCATGTCCAGGGTTGGACTCGGGCCTAGGTTGGCAGGTGTTGGTAAGCAGTTGTCTTGATGGAAGCAGAGTTTCTCTTTTTGTAGCAGGTGCTTAGTAAGGGTTATTTAAACACTTTGCAAGATAGATAGTGTAATTACATATAAAATCTCATTATTAAAGCCTGTTTGTACCAGAAAGCAACAACACTTGAGCACAATTACATTATTATGATTGGCATAATACTTTTCAATACTTTTTTAATTTTTAATCAGCATTTGTATGTGTGGCACTTTATTCAACATATCATTTCACTATTTCCATATAATGTAAAAAATATTAAGTGTGGAAAAATAGATAATATAGAATTTGAAATTCTGAAATAAATGTTAGCTTCTCTAGTAGCATATTTGGCATGTCACTTAGAGACCAGATGCATTATCGAGGTTACGACTTGAGATCATGTAGGGTATTGGCAATAAGATTTTTAACATCTCAACTGCTTGTAGTCAACAAATTAATTTAAGTGGAAGAAGCTTCACACTGGATGAAATCACCAAAGAAGGTTTTATATTTGAATTTTAAATTTGAGACGGTAACAGGAGAAACAATGCAAACCAAATTAGGTGTAATCCACTTCAAATGTGTTTTACAGCAATATATTTTAATGTTTCTCCAGCTTTCTATCAAGAATATATTCTCTATGTAAGTGCTCTACTTGAGTTTATGCTTAATAAAATGGTGCCAAAGATACTGGATGTTATCTACTTGAGTTTATGCTTAAATAAATGGTGCTAATGCTACTGGCTGTTATCTACTTGAGTTTATGAGTAATAAAATGGTGCAAAGGTTACTGACTGATATCTACTTGGATTTATACATGATTAAATAGTACAAAATGTAATTACCTCTTTAATGTTTTTTTTTTATTCCTCAAAAGTTTTATACTGACTGCTGAATAGACCATAATACATGAGGAATAAGAACACTGAAGTGGATAACAATTTAGAAAGATACAGTTCTAATCCTCTTTTTAAAACATGTAATTTACATAAGAAGCTAGCATATGTTGTCTAATTTATTTTCAAATGAAGTGGTGATTTATGTTTTGCTTTCGGCAGTCTTGGCCATGTCAAGTTAAAGCTTAGAAAATGGGAATGAGCAAAGAAGCAGGTGTTTGCTGACTTTTTATGGTGTACGCCAGTTTTGTAGCTGTACAAAGATGCAAATTATTTGAGGATATTTGAATTTATTTTCATATGCTTTTCAGTCTTGTTGTGTTTAAGATAAATTTTATTACAGTTTTCTTCAAATATTTGTTGAAGTGTAGAGATTATTGCGGATGCAATCTGTGATGTTTTAACTGAAATAGTATATACTGTATTTCCAATTTAAATATATATATATATATATATATATATATATATACAGTGTTTTAATTGCAGTGTGACAATGTAAATTAATTTGTAATTAATCTGTTTTAGTGCTCCGTGATGACTTCCGACACAACCCTACAGATGTTGTAGTAGCAGCTGGGGAACCTGCAATTTTGGAATGTCAGCCTCCAAGAGGACATCCTGAACCAACCATCTACTGGAAAAAAGATAAAGTCAGAATAGATGATAAAGAAGAAAGAATTAGTGTAAGTAACCTGCAGTAAAAAAAACCCTCAAACTTATATTTATTTAAATACATAAGACAAAATATAATAAATGTTTTAAGTAGGTGTGCAAAATAGGCCAAATTCAAACCCATAATGAGGCAAGGCTGTTAGCAATTCTTAAGTTTTTCTAAAGTTTTTTTTGACAAATCAACACAATCTTGGGGTTTGTAATAAGAGAGCAATTTTGAGCGTAGTGTGCGTTATTTTACACTCTGGATCTTACAAAGAATAACACACATATGGTAGTACAACTGGATGGTTAAATACATTATCCAAAGCATCTTAAGGTGGCTGAAACATTTTTAGCATGCCTTATGCTTTTAATGGATAGTGCAGAGTGGGGTATTGCCCACGCATTGCTCTTGTATTCCAATTGGTGAGTTAAATATTGCACAATCCAAAGTACAATGTTAAAATGGAGCTCTTTTTGAGATCTTAAGTTTATTGCTAGTTAGAGTGCATGACAAAGCATGTCAAAATTCTAAGGAAATTTAAATTATGGATTAAAGTTATATTTAGACTTTATACAAAAATAAAGATTTATTAATAAAAATGTTTTCTGGCATAATTAAAGTTATATGGTACATAAAAATGGGTGAGACTGGGAAGTCTAAGTTTATATGTGTGTGTAAGTATGTATATGTATATATATATATATATATATATATATATATATATATATATATATATATATATATATATATATGTATATATATATATTTATTTATTTTTTAATCTTTTTTTCTTTATTAATCCAAATAGAACATTACAAACTTTCTGATATACAAAAACAAAAAGATAAAGCAGATACACATTCAATCTGCAGGAACAAAACTGAAAACAAACGTTTGCATGATAAGTCCACACTATGTCCTATTTTGATTTCCGGAACTAACATAAAACACAGTGATGGGGGAGAAAAGAAAAAAAAAAAAAAAAAAAAACCCACGCTGAAACCACCCCTCGCGTAACCCCCCGCCCGTGCACCGTCTAACGACCGTCTCCCCGCCCGGGGCTCTGGTCCAGATACCCACCCAATCACGGACCCGAATTTATCCAGGACGCCGGAAATTTCCCTAGCAGGACTAGTTCAGAAAAGCTAATGGTGGATCGTACAGGGGCAAGAATCTGCCTTTGGAGCCAATCGGGATAGGACATAATAATTGGTAACCATCCCTGAAAAAACTCAACGATTCTCTTCTCAGTGGCATCCGGGAGATGATATGACTCAAATATAATTTGACCTTGGATTTCTTTAAAAGTCCTCGCAAGGCTCGGCACTACCTTCGCTTTCCAGTTTAAAAGGACAAGGTGACGCACTGCCAATATAATCGTATTCAAAATACGAACCACTGGCGAAAAGTTACTATCTACTACTGTAATTAATAAAATTACGTCCTGTAATGTTAACACAAGATTTGCATCATATAAAGTATTAAACCAAAAACAAATTTTATGCCACAACTGATTGATTTTAGGACAGAACCAAAACATGTGAAATAAGTCAGCCCTTGGATTAGAACATCTGGAACAATTATCTAGTCCGAGAACCGAGAATTTTTGTAATTTAAGCGGATGCATATAGAAATTATTCAAGAGTTTCACGTGCGATTCCTTCCAGGTCATCGAAACCCTACACTTATACACCATGTTGAAGCTCTGGATTATCCTCTCATCAGTAATATCAGGAATAACTGGAGACAACCAGTTACTAATATTCTGCAGGAACTTATCACTTTGATTAGAGAGCATGATGTCATATATTAAAGAAATAGAAGAGATTCCAGTACTAAATTTTTTGATTAATGTTCTGATATCAGACCATTCTACCAACATACTACTTTCCCAATTCTGCTCACGCACAAAGTGGCGTATCTGGAAATAAGCAAACAGATCAGACCTGGGAAGATCATAAGATTGAAACAGAAATTCTGCTGTTTGAATCTGATTGTCAGCCCCCAACAATTGCTTAACTAGAGTCAACCCCTTATGTCCCCATAGTTTAAACACCTTGTGATATATGCCAGGTATAAAATTAGGATTTCCCTGGATAGGGAGATATTCCGAAACAGAAGGATGTTATCCTAGACAAATGCAAAACCTCTGCTAGGCGATGACAACATTTTTGAATGATAACATTCTACAGATATTAGATCGAAGCTGTCTAGAATTACAGTGTAAAAGAGCTCTGAGCGAAAATGGACGTGTATAAAAAGCTTCTTCTTGACTAACCGCTAACCAGTTGGTTTCCGCCACCCAATCCATGTCAAATTTCACCATGGCCGCAATATTGTATAACCTGACATTAGGCAATGCTAAACCAGCACGGTTTGGTTTCTGCATGAGCTTAGCTAATGCAATCCTGGGTTTTTTGTCTTTCCAGATAAATTTAGAAAAATAACCATGTACATTTTTAATGTCTGAACTAGATATAATGATGGGAAGATTCTGTAGCACATACAAGAGACGAGGGAAGACAATCATTTTTATTAGGTTCACCTTCGCGGAAATTGACAACGGATAAGATACCCAAAGCTGGAGATCAGTTTTAATTTTTTTAAACAATGGGGCATAATTCGCGGCATACCATAACTTAGGATTTCTGTGTAACTCTAGCCCCAAGTATTTAATTGTATTAACAACTTTGAATGGAGTCTTTCCAAAATGAGGCGAACTATTACCCATATACATAAGTTCACTTTTTTCCAGATTCACCACATAACTGTAGAAGGAACTAAACTGGGCAAGAAGTTGAAGAATTACTGGGATAGATTGAGATGGCTTATCTACAAATATCAGAATATCATCTGCATAAAGAAGAGTTTTTAAACGGTAGGAGCCCAGAGAGATTCCCGTCAGAGCATCACGAAGTCTGACCGCTAAAGGTTCTACTGCCACATTAAACAAGAGAGGGGATAAAGGACACCCCTGCCTGGTGCCACGATGCAGGACTATCTCATGGGAAAAGATTCCATTGACCAGAAGAAAAGAGATAGGTTTGGAATAAATCTTATGAATAAAACAAATGAAATTACCAGTAAAGCCAAAATTTTGCAACAAGCAAAATAAATGTTCCCAAACAATGGAATCAAAGGCCTTAACTGCGTCCAAGGTTAACACAGCTGAATCAGAGATTGCGGCCAGACTAGACTCTAGTTCCAAATTCCACATGTAATCCAAGAACGTGATAACCTTTCATATATTTCTCGACGAGTTCCTAGAAGTCATAAAACCGGTCTGGTCCTGATGAATCAAATTCTGTAGACAGCGATTCAACCTGGCAGCAATAATACCGACCAGTATCTTATAATCAGTATTAAGCACTGATATTGGCCTATATGAGGCCATATCCTCTGGGTTTTTGTTTTTTTTAGCTATAAGTGAAATATTGCCGCTGCGAAGCTTTTTGAGATGCCATTTTCAGAAAGATAATAATTATTAAAAAGGGCCTCCAGTGCTAACAACAATTCTCCCTTTAATAATTTGTAAAATTCAGCAGGAAGCCCACCTGGACCCGCTGCTTTATTAAGCTTAAGTTTATCAATAGCGATACCAATCTCCTCTTGCATTATCGGCTGATTCAGCATTGCCAACTCATCTACTTGGATCTTTGGGATATTAATAACGGACCAGAAAGCCTTTTGACTATCCTGATCGGTGCTGACCGACGAATACAAAGACTGATAATAATTAAAAAATGCCTGGGAGATCTCCGCTGGCTTAAAAAGCCTGTCCTCACCCTTTTTTATAACTGCAATATAATTTCTCTTCTTTCTATTCTTGGTAAGGCGAGACAGGTATTTCGCCGAACACCCGTGAAAACTCTTGTATTTAAGATTCAATCTTACCTCCTCCTCCATAGATTTCTGTTTTAAAAAAATCTCTCTTTCCTTTCTGGCCTCAAAATATACTGCCCAATTCTTTGGAGAAGAATCCAACTGAATATTTCTGTAAGCCGCTCTAGCTTTAACAGAAAAAGAACTCCCCTGTTCCTTGATTTTTTTCGAGCGAGTACTCATATAGGCTATGATTTCACCCTGAATCACGGCTTTGGCAGCCTCCCAAAAGACTTCCGTCTTGTGACTATAGTTTGAGTTAAATGATACGTACTCGTCCCAGATACTCTTGATCCAAGATATAAATCTTGGATTAGTATATAAGAAACGAGGGAAGCCAAAGACCTGGACTGATGGGCTTGGCTCATGAGTATTAAGAAGGGATAAAGAGATTATGGCGTGATCCGATATCAAAAACTCACCAATTCCCGTTTTAAACTGATGAATTGACAAAGATTCAGAAATTAGAAAGAGGTCAATCCTCAAAAAAAGTCCTATGCGCCTTGGACTCGCACGTGAAAGCTCTAACTGCAGGATTTTGAATACGCCAAATATCAATCAAAGTCAATTGCTACAAAATCTTTTAAAATATTTGGCGTGGTACTTATATTTAGCATAATTCTTTTTTGAAAAATGATCTAATTCTGGGCACATGGAAGCACTTTGAAAGGGAAAAATTTTGTTTTGGATATGGTCCCAAAATGATAATGAAAATTTATTAGGGGCGTAAATATTGCAGAAGATATATTTAACAGATTTTATCATCACCTGTAATAACATATAGCAGGCAGAGGGATCTAACTCAACTTTAATAACTTGATAGTCCAGATCATTATGGAATAAAACCTCCACTCCTCGCTTTTTGACTGAAGAGGAGGAGGAAATAACCTCGCCAACCCATTTTATTTTAAGCTTTGCCGCTTCTATTCCGTCTAAATGGGTCTCCTGTAAGAAAACCACCTCTGGCTTTTCTAAAGCCAGTGTTTTAATGACTAATTTGCGCTTGGCAGGAGAGGAAATCCCTCCCACATTCCACGAGAGAATTTTAAAACCCACCGCTATTATCCAATCTATCTAAAACACTTAGCCCTGATCGAACCCAAGACGGGAAGTAACAGCCGGGGAGGAGGGGGGGGACACGCGCGAGAGGGAGCGAGAGGAAAAAAAAAAAATTATATATATACAAATTTATTGACGTTTCGGGGACTTTTCTCCCTTTCTTCAGAATACAAATAAACACATACAAACAGTGCTTAAATAGAATGAACACTAACAGGCCCATTTATCAAAGGGCTTGCGGACCTGATCCGACACTGCGGATCAGGTCCGCAAGACCTCGCTAAATGCGGAGAGCAATACGCTCTCCGCATTTAACATTGCACCAGCAGCTCACAAGAGCTGCTGGTGCAACGCCGCCCCCTGCTGACTCGCGGCCAATCGGCCGCCAGCAGGGAGCTGTCAATCAACCCGATCGTATTCGATCGGGTTGATGTCCGGCGATTCCTGTCCGCCTGTTCAGAGCAGGCGGACAGGGTTATGGAGCAGCGGTCTTTAGACCGCTGCTTCATAAGTTGTGTTTCTGGCGAGTCTGAAGACTCGCCAGAAACACGGCCCTTCAAGCTCCGTACGGAGCTTGATAAATGGGCCTGATAAAGTGGTACCTCCCTCTTCCTGTGGAAAAAAGTGCCAAACCCATATCATTTCCGGTACACACCTAACATTGTGACCCCGGAAGTTTACAACAACAACTTCCAGGCAGTGTTTATTACACTCATTCTTAACTCATTAATGTGATATCTTTAAATGGTACTGGAAGCAAATTCAACCAACTTCCGGGTAACGTGCCAAAAACAAATCAATATTGGGGCTTGTTCGCCCTTGTTAAATCAAATTATCAACTAGTGCTAATTTTAGTGCCAGTATAAAAACATTTATTAGGATGGTACAGGAGCAGGAATTAGCAAGGCCAACGAGAAGCCATTAAGAGCTTACAGAATGATAGAACAATAGTAATCCGCCCAGCTGACAAGGGCGGAGCTATTGTTGTACTTGACTATACAGACTACCGTGATGACATTTTGTCACAGCTGAATAACACCAACACCTACAAAAGATTAACGTTTGATACAACTGATAAATTTAAAAAACAGCTGGAAGTTCTTGTGGCATTTGGTGTGACTCAGGAATATCTAACCGAATCACATGGTAAACAAATGATCACAGATTGCCCTAGGATCCCGATCCTGTACTCCATACCTAAGATACACAAGACACTTGAGAAACCCCCGGGACGTCCAATTGTCTCTTCTAGGGACTCACTACTCCAACCTATAGCCCAGTATGTGGACTTTCTGTTACAACCGGTTGTTCAGGACAATAGATCCTTTTTGCTTGACTCTAGTGAATTACTTAGACTCCTGAAGGAGATCAAGATAGAGGCCAATGATCTATTAGTGGTATTAGATGTAAATAGTCTATATACCATCATTCCCCATCAGACTGGCCTTGATAAAGCTAAAGAGTCACTAGTAGTTTCCAACAAATATGTGGGCCCATCCATTGATTTTGTGTTATAACTGGCAGAATTTTGCCTAACTACAAACTACTTTAAATTTGAAAAATCTTTTTACCTCCAAGTAGCGGGCATGGCGATGGGGTCGAACATGGCCCTATCATATGTCAATTTATTTATGGCCAGTTTTGAAAAACAATTTTTTTGGTCTAAGAATGTACCTCAGGTAATATTTTACAAGAGGTACATCAACAACATTTTTTTGATTTGAAGGGGGGATACGGAAAGTCTAATACTGTGGTTTCAAGAATTTAATAACACTGACACAACAGTTATATTTAAGATGTCCTACAGTGAGAGCCAAATATAATTTCTCGACCTATTGATCATGAAGAGACAAATAGGACTGGAAACAACATTATACTCCAAACCCACTGACCGAAATTCTCTTCTAATGGCGAACAGTTGCCATGCCCCATCCCTGGTTAGAAGAATTATTAAATCTCAATATATTAGGGCAATTACTAATAATTCTAACAGCGAGAAGGGAGAGTCACAGGTACAGGAGATGCACACCAAATTCTTGAACAGAGGATACAAACAAGTAACCCTTGAAGCAGTGAGAGAACAGGTAAAAGAGGCCACGCAGGACAAGCTTCTACAGAAAGGAGCAAGACAACATACCTTGGACAAGAACATTATCTTTACTACCACCTTTGCCCTGAATACTTCTAAGGTGGGACAGTCTATTAAAGAATTCTGGCGTATCCTACTTTCTGATCTCAAATTGAAATTTGCCAAGGACACTAGTCCTATAGTAGGATTTAGACATAACACCAACCTTAGAGATCTTTTGGCTATACAAATGAGTACTCAAGGGGAACACGAAAGGGCTGTTTCAGATGCCCAAACTGCACTACATTCAATGGGCTGATTGCCACCAGAAAATTGAACCATCCCCATGGTAGCCAAAAATACACCATCAACCAGTCAATAACACGTGGTGTACATGTTGATCTGTCCATGTGGCCTACATTATGTAGGGAAGACCAAGTGGACTATTTGAGAATGGATGACCAACCATCAAATGGCAATAAGACAGGCCATAAAGAAAGGTGAATTGGAGCAACCAGCGGCCAGCATTGGATGGAAGAGAAGCATTCGGTATCCTCGGTTAGAGTGATCCTAATTGATGATATTCCCAAGCCACCACAAGGCGGTGATAGAAACAAACTGCTTATAAAAAGAGAGGTGGAGTGGATGTTCAGGCTGGGCACTATACACCCTAAGGGACTTAACGCTTTGCCCGATTTTGGCTCTTTAACATAATGAGTGTTGGGAATGTGTTATATAATGGGTGGGTAATAAGCATGGTTAGGGACGGGGATGCTATCGAGGTAGCCTTCAGCCTATGGACTAGAGGTATACCTTTAATTACTGTCAGAGGTGTTTATATGAGAGCAGGCAGATTACTTGTAGTTTGCATGGTCACATTTATACCCCCTAGACCAGATTTTATTGCTTCCCTCGCCCGTGAAACACACACACTCCAGTTATAACCAGGTGGCAAAATAGAGTATTTCGATATAACTCATAAATATGTTGTAATTCCCAGGTGTTGATGAGATCTGTAATGCTATACCGCTATCTAATATACAATCAGTGTTATTATGATATGAGCCTCCAAACATGATCCATATACCATAAATGTGTCCATGTGCTATCATGCCTTGATAAGTTGTAAATCTGCTTTGAGGTACTACCACGTGTTGGTGGTACATAATTGCTCTTATGGTGTTTTAGTTTCTATGTTCCACAATATACTCACCCATTGTATTTTTTACACAGAGGTCACTGTTGTTATGTGTATATGCTCGCCAAATCATTAAGTAAAGGTTTTACCAATATAGTTTGTATAAAAGACCTGGATATTGGGTCTAAGCCCTGTAATGCTTGGATTTCACTCAGAAGTGACATCACAAGGATGATTGTTCCAGTATGTGCGAAACCGGAAGTGATGTAACTTCCGGTTGATGTGGTTTGTGGATACACATGGCCACATACCGCACACATTTGTTATTGTAAACAAGTAGTTATATGTAAATAATAGGTTTGTGACTGGAATGTTTTTTTAATCTAGTTGATGAAATGATTTAGCAAGGGTGAACAAGCCCCAATAATGATTTATTTTTGACACGTTACCCGGACGTTGGTTGAGTTTGCTTCCAGTACCATTTGAAGATATCACATTAATGAGTTAAGAATGAGTGTAATGAACACTGCCCGGAAGTGGTTGTTGTAAACTTCCGGGGTCACAATGTTAGGTGTATACCGGAAATGATGTAGGTTTGGAGCTTTTTTTCCACAGAAAGAGGGAGGACCCACATTATTTAAGCACTGTTTGTATGTGTTATTTGTGTTCTGAAGAAGGGGAGACAATTCCCTGAAACGTCAATAAATTTGACTATTGCATTTGAAAAAATCCTGGTACATTTCTGTTTTTTGATACGATATTATACTTCTACAGAAGAACCAGGTAGTTGGCCTCAGGAGGGCGGATTCATACTGGGACTGTAAATGTATACATACATATAAATATATATATATGTATGTGTGTATGTGTATGTGAAGTGTTTTATGTTTAACTTTCATTAAAATAGTATAATGCTAGAATGTAATTTTTGTGCACTATAGGCTTAAAGGTTGAGTGATATCTGATTTGAATTGTACTGCATGCCTCCATAGAAGTATATTATATGAAGGAGTTAACACACATGTGCTAACTGACATGCAGAGGTTAGTACTCACTAGACTATTGCTTGCATTAAAAAAAATACTTTGGCTTGTACTATGGGCATAAAATATTGAAGTGATATTGACTACGCTTGAGCACAATGGCCTCCATTTATCATTACAAGGTTCGCTATCAGGAACCTAGTTTGGCCAGCTTCAGTGTGAACTTGTGCAGCTATTTAACAAGCATTTAGCAAGTCTGAATCACTGAGGCTCCAAAGCTGCATCTGCAGCTTAATAAATGCGGCTAAATACCACTAATTTTTTAATACTGGTTATCTATCCCAATTTATTTAGTAATATCTATTTATTTTTAGATTCGAAATGGGAAACTTATGATTTCTAACACAAGAAAAAATGATGCAGGGATGTATACTTGTGTTGGCACCAATATGGTTGGAGAAAGAGATAGTGACCCGGCAGAGCTGACTGTATTTGGTAAGTTTCTTTTTAATGTCTTTGTATTTTGTTTTCTTATTAAACTTAATTGTTAAGCTGTAATCTTTACATACTATGGTATCTATTTAAAGTAAAATTAAAGTAATTCTTTCTTGTATTTATAAGAGTATTTTCGACAGTTTTACACTTTTTAACTGATGTTTGTGTTCTTAATGGTCTTTATCAGCCAGTGAACTGCTGGTTCTTGACTTAAAGGGATATGAAACTCCATTGTTTTATTTCAGTATTCAGACTTAGAATACCGTTTTAAACAACTTTACAATTTTCTTCTATTTTCAAAGATGCTTCATTCTCCTAGTATTCTTTGTTGAAGGAGCAGGAATACACTACTGGGAGCTATCTAAACTCATCTGGTGAGCGAATGACAAGAGGCATATATATGCATCCATAAATCACCAACAAGCTCCTGAAATGCATTGCTGCTCCTTCAAAAATTTGGGGTTTCATGTCCATTTAAGCTGTTCACAAATATGCATTTCCTAGATATAAATTAAATAGCTTTAACGTAACCTTTTAAAAATATTGTACCATGTTTTATTGTAGCTATTTCATGTGCATGAGTGCTATGTTTTAGTATAAAAAACAAACATTGCAGTGTCTTTTTTTAAAAAACAAATTTGGGGTTAATTCTCATTTCAGCATGACAATTTGTCATAATATGCTCCTATTGATCACACTAGTATTACAATTCTGTTAATATCTTTTGTAACAAAATAAATGGGTATGCAGATAATGTATTAACAGCAAAGCCAATTATTATAATAATAATAATAATAATTATTATTATTATTATTAATAAAAGGGACAGTTTACACCTTAGTTATCTTAAAATCCTACCTTAGAATAAGCTGCAAATAGCCTCCTGCAACCCTTCTATATCATGCAGCAGGAACAGTAAAAAAGTTATTTTAAAATGAATAGTTTTCGGCCAGTTTGAAATGACTGCCAAGCTCAGCCTACTGATGATATCATGATCTGGGCTGCATATGGCATCCAATCACAAAAGGCTCACTAGTTGGATTCAACAAAATGTTAATGCTTTTCAGCAGAGGGCCTAGATGCAGCCCAGATCATGATGTCATCAGTGGGCTTGGCTTGGCAGCCATTTAAAACTGGCCAGAAACACTATTCATTTTAAAATAACTTTTTACCATCCCTACTGCATGATATAAAAAGGGTGCAGGAGCCTATTTGCAGCTTAATCTATGGTAAGACTTTAAAATACCTAAGGTGTAGACTGTCACTTTAAGAAGGTAGCTAGAAAGCTAATAACTATAAAGATGTGGAAATAAAAGTATAAAGAAACACAAGTAGAAAAAAAATTACAAACTGTCAATTTAAATAACATTAGAAGTATAATAGATATAGATTTTTACTTATCTCTCCTTACATGATGTAAGATGATTCTGAGTTGAAGTTTCTTTTCTAACAATAAATACAATTAAGCTGTGTAGATGCTTCTGGTAAAAAAAAAAAAATCTGTTACATTTATTCTATCAAATGCTGATACAAGAAAGTATGCCTACGCAGTCACTTGAAATATAATTATTTCAAACCACGGTATCAAATGTTTGACTCATTCTATTAGTTGGTTTAAACTCTGAACTAAATTGCTATTCCTATCTCCATAGAAATATAATTACAATGAAACGGATAAGCCAGAAATGATGTGGTTTACAATATTTAACACTGAAAAGTCCAGCTTGTGACATTTACATAGTATTGCAATTAGAATCTCAATTATTGCCAACATTATATGGATGTTAAAAAATGTTTCACTATTGCACAATGAATGTTCAGTTTCAAAAGTTCAACTTACATTGTATTCAAGCTTTCACATTTTGACATACACACCAAAAATACTATTTTCCCAAAGTATATTTTTTTCCCCAGTGGAGTTAAATATAGAGGGATGGTATTTTGAGGAAACCTATGTCTAAAATAATTGTTAGAGTAACTATATAATAGGCAACAGTACATAACCTCTCAGTAAGAGCCTGAGTATTTGTGCCAGTCACATACACCATTAGTAGTGTTACTTTAAACACCAGTCAAAAGGTCCTTGATAGACAAAGAAAAAATCAATAGAGATAAAAGGACTGTAGGAAGGTTCAGTTAAATGATCTATCATATAACAGAATCATACTTCAATACAGTGTAGGCGTCTAAGCCGCTTTTCTTTGTCAGTTTTATCTAACAAAAAACCTTTGCAGTCAATTTATTTTCTAGATAACAAAGGTTAATCGATCTTTATTAATACATATTTATTACGTCAAATATATACTGAAAGACCAGCAGACACATATCGTATTTCGTTTATTACAACAAATTATTTTTTCTAGACCTAAGGATAATAGCTGACGATATATTCCACCAATAGGAAATACAGAACATTGTCTTTGTTCATGGATAAGAAACTGTTTTCTGCACATGCATTAAAAATGATGAATTCAGGATGCAGTCATTTGTTGTAAAATAAATGTTTGCCTAATTTTAAAGGGACATAAAAGACTAAATTAAACTGTCATGTTTCAGTTAGAGCTTTAGACTTACTTCTGTTTTTCTCTCCATATTCTTTATTGAAATGCATACCTAGTTAAAGGGACATGAAACCCATATTTTTTTTCCTTCGTGATTTAGAAAGAACATGCAATTTTAAACAACTTTCTAATGTACTTCTATTATCTAATGTGCTTCATTTTCTTGATATCCTTTGCTGAAAAGCATATCTAGATAGGCTCAGTAGCTGCTGATTGGTGGCTGCACATAATTGCCTCATGTGATTGGCTCACTCATGTGCATTGCTATTTTTTCAACAAAGGATATCTAAAGAATGAAGTAAATTAGATAATAGAAGTAAATTGGAATGTTGTTTAAAATTGTATTCTCTATCTAAATTATGAAAGAAAAATGCTGGGTTTAATGTCCCTTTAAGCTCAGGAGATTCAATTAACTTCTGGGAGCTTGCTGTTGATTATTGTCTACACACATTGGGCTCTTACTAATTTATAACATTGTTGCAAAACTGCAGCCATATAGTGCTGCAAACATGTGCACATTCCTGAGCTTATATTCCTGGTTTTCAACAAAGGATGCCAAGAAAATGAAGACAATTTGATAATTCAAGTAAATTGGAAAGGTGAGCTGAATCATGAAAGAAATATTTTGGGTTTTATTTCCCTTTAACTAATAAATAATTTTCGCTGACTGGTTTAATAAACCCACATTTATAGGCAAAAAAAATCTCCAGCACTATTACTACATTAGTTTGTTTCATTATATAAAACCCAAAAGAAACAAAAAAATAAGCTATTTGTGCCATTAATTAGTGTAGCTGGCGACTGTAATATATATTTTTACGATATGTAATAAAAATGATAAATTTCATTTAGTTCTGTGAACTTTTCCAATAAAAAGTTGCATGGGAAATTGTTACAAGGGGCCTTAACACATTACTACTATTGAAATTAAAATATACAGTATATTTCTATATATACAAATATCACAAAATACTCCTACTTAACCAGAAACCTACATATGCACTAAACCCAGAAAACACAAATATTGAGTACACTTAAACAGGAAATGAAAAATAGTTGAACATATTAAATGGGTGCATGCTGGGTAATCCAGTTTTAAATGATATCTTGGTCATATCAATATTCAATAGAGTGTACCATGTCTCCATTTGCTTAATATGTAGGGTGACAATATTGCTGCTTTAAAAAGGGACACATATTATAAATACATATGTCAGGGTTCTTATACAAACAATTTCTTTAAACATGTGTCCCTTTTTAAAGCGGCAATATGGTCACCCTATTAATATGGTACACATGGTTCTATTATTTTTAAAAGGACATACTTAAATTTAGGTTTTTTTTTTTTAGCCATGGATTTCATCTACACATGCAGTACAAAGTACACTGGAGATTAAAACCTAGTTTATTCTAAATGCAGAATGTTAATTAGTTTGGCAATAGTGTACTCTTTGTTCACTCTATAGTTTTGCAATTAGCTATTTGACTGATTAAAGTGGTTCTTCTTAGAAAGTGCAGCGGTGAAAAATAACCTAGTCTGAGTTATTCTCAGACCTACTGCCATTAGCATAGGCTTCAGTTGCAGCCTACTTTGTAATCTCTCAATATTTATATTGTAATTATCTACCCTAGATTCCAGCATGCAGTTAGTAACCCTGCAAGATACTTCTCTGAAAATGACAAAGGCATAAACATACTTTCCAGTTTTCAACTGAATGTATTTACAGCACTTATATGTGAAGCATTAAATAAATATTTATGAATTAAATAAATGAGACATTAACCTTTAAAGCATTTTGGGAAATTACAAATATAAGTATTTGGTATTGCACATAGAATGTATTTAATGTATTACAAAGTCTGAATGCTTGTGTCCATACCTTTCCTTACGACCCATGCCACCAACCCCCCGATGCAAGTGGCAGAAGAATTAAATGCCCTAATTTCCACACCTTGTACACTAACCAGAGCATGCTCTTACTGCTCTGTGTTTTTTGAGCCTATGGATACTCAAAGACAGGTTGAGCAGGCTTTAACACAGGGCAGTACTTTTGGAAATTTTGAAAGAAAGCATTTGTACTTTCATTTTAGTTTTAAATCTCTTTAAGGGCTTTATTACATATTAATTTATCTTGTCAAACGTTACAATTAATTTGTTTCAAAGCATATCGCTAATATACATATATATATATATATATACTGTATATATATATATATATATATATATATATATATATTGTTTTGAAAAATTTGTTATGATAAGAAAATGTATTTTATTTTGTCTGATCCTAACGAAAATGTCTTCTGGATAGCAGAGAAGCAGCTGACCAGCAGTTTAAAGTTAAATAAGTAGCTACTGCTACAAGACAGCACCAGTGCAAAATGTATTAATTTATTTTAATAAGGTCAGGACTGACCAAGAGTTTATTGGTTGACACTGTAATCAATTGAAAATGACATCACTAAATTATCATTTAATAGTTTCAATTGTAACTTTCAAAGCCTTTTCTGCCTAAATAGTGTACATGTTTGAAGCCTGTCCCACATGCAAAAATGTTTCCCCACCTTTAGGGTTAAGTTTTTAACCGCACAAATGAATCAACTAAATTATTGTTTGCTTGCATTTGGGCCATTTATTTATTATTTTTTTGGTGATAAATATGGCTTAAGACTCTACATCAACAATAAAGGTTAAACATTAAGCCTTAAAAATATGGATCTACAGTATGTTGATATAGTATGCTAACATAAGGGATGATCACAATACTTTAGAAAACTTAATCAAATGATTTGTTCATTAAAATCCACATAGAATTGAATTGTGGTTTTCTGTTGAAAACCTTTAAAAACATTTTTCTATTGGACTGTCATTGGCCCCATAGTTAGATATTGCATGTCAATACAATTAAAGATTAGGGACTAATGAAGATGAACTTGAACTTTAAATAAGATAAATACTATAATGACAGGTTTCATGAAATATGTATCTAATATATGCTTGATCAATGTGCTGAAGTAATTTAATGTATCCGTTTAAACGTTTTTTTTCACCTAGTTTTTCATTATTTTATAGAACGACCTACATTTATCAAAAGGCCAATTAATCAGGTTGTTTTAGAGGAAGAGGCTGTAGAATTTCGATGTCAGGTCCAAGGGGATCCACAACCAACTGTTCGATGGAAAAAAGATGATGTAGATGTGCCTAGAGGAAGGTATGGTTTTATTTGTATTATTATTTTAATATTATTATTACTAGGAAAGACATATTGCAGATTGGAACAGACCTTTGAAATGTTTGTTTAATTCAACAAGTCTAAATTTGTATGTAGATTACTAAATAAAAGTATTAAATGTCATGAACATTCTGTGAGAACATAATTTATGTTTGTCTTTTCACAAATTTCTAGCAAGAAAAAGAGAAAAACAAAACCTTTAGCTCCCTATAAATTTTAATTAATTGTGTGCATATGTTTAATTGAATCCAGATTGTCAGTCTGACAGTCTGACATTACTTAAAAAACAAAAAACACATATATTTATTTATTCATCTGGGAGGTGGGTTAAAGAAATATATAAAGAGAACTGAATTATTTCAACAATATGTGAATCTTCCAGTTTTATTTGATTACCCAACTAACACATTCATGAAGTCTTGGTTTATATTGCAAAGTGAGCTTTAACTTTACACTTTTTTAAGCCATATTAAGTTATCTTGACAAAGTACATTTTGCTCTATACGCAAAATATATTGTATTTTTTTTTTCCTTTATAATTGTGTGTTCTTAAAAAGTTTGAAGTTAATATGCAGTCTGTGTGCTGTGTATTGAAATATTTGATAGAAGTGACAAGGTTTACAGTACAACTTGGCTCATATAATCTTTGTGTCTAGTTAAAGGGCCATGATACCCACATTTTTTCTTTCATGATTTAGAAAGAGAATGCAATTTTAAACATCTTTCTAATTTACTTCTATTATCTAATTTGTTCTATTCTCTTTGCTGAAAAGCATATCTAGATATGCTCAGTAGCTGCTGATTGGTTACTGCACATAGAAGTCTCATGTGATTGGCTCACCCATGTGCATTGCTTTTTCTTCAAATAAGGATATCTAAAAAATGAAGCAAAATAAATAATAGAATTAAATTGTAATGTTGTTTAAATTTGTATGTTCTATCTGAATCATGAAAGAAAGATTTTGGGTTTAGTGGCCCTTTAAGTTTAAGGTAGTTAGTTTTTGTTTGTGGGAACTTTTAAAATACATTGTTAAGTTGTTTAAAATGGTATTCTCTAGCTGAATCATGAAAGAACAAAATGTGGGTTTCACGTCCCTTTAAAGCGGCAAAAACACACACTTAAAAAAAGTACTGCTTTACCTGATGGGGCTCAATAATGCCCCTATCTCCAACTATGTTTGTATTAGAGAAACACATGACCCCCTCATTTAAAAGAGGGGAGTCTGCTGTTTCATATGAGAGATCACTTGGTTCTCTAGCACAAACAAAGGGGAGATAGGGGCTCTATTAGAGTTACCCTCCCCATGAGGGAAACAGAACCTTTAAGTGCATCTGTGGGTTACTGCTGCTTTAAGGGTTTTCACCTGCATTTTACAGGGAAAAGAAAGAAAAAAATAGGTTTCATGTCCCTTTAAGTATAGCCCAAACATTGGTAAATAATACTGAAATATTTTTCTTAATCCATTTTATGATCCATAAGAATTTCAGGAGTGTTAATATTTGTCATGCAAACGTTGTCACAATGCGTATTTTTTTTTAATCTTTGCAAGGGCACATGGCTTTTAAAATATTCAGAGCAAAATTAGTTTTATTATTTAATAGTAGTCCTCATAGAAAAGTATAAAACAATATAGGTAATAAATTAAAAAAGAGTAGTGAACATATTTATATATTTCAATAATGTGATTAATAAAGCAATTTTTTCCCCTACTATAAAGTTATTTTTTAGCCAATCATTTGGCAACTATAATAATATCCTATATAAAATTAGCTATACAATCTCAAAACTAATAAACATATCACTCAACATGAACAGTATATACATTTTTATTAAAAGTTTGCTTTGCTAGTGTCTATTACTTATTTAAGCAGTAGGTGGGGCTTTTAAAACCTAAACCAGCCTTGATGTACTTTAAATGAAGCTGCTTTGATACATCTAGAGTAAAGTGCGGTTGAGCTGTCTTCTTTATTTACTAACCATGGAAAAACATGTACATTCCCTTTGGTTGGTGAGGGATTTTATTTTACAACAGGAAATGTATGACACTGTAATACATATTTTATCCTTCTGCAAAGAAAAAGTTACCAGTGCCAACTCTTCAAAATTCAAAAAATAGATTTGTTTTTACAGTTAGTAAACTATACTTTAAGCATTGTGCTTGTGTTCCTGCATATTTTTAAGTGCGGAACAGCTGTCTTTTCTTACTAATTACATTTCTAATGAAATTGTAACCCTTACTTTTTGAGAAGAACTAATATACATTTTTTTATTACATTGCAAATTTATTCCAAAGCAGGAAGTGCCAAACTCAACCAGTTAGAAAGTAAGTCAGCTGTAATTCCCGCATACTAGTAATTAAAAGTGAAAAACCTTAAATTAAATGTCTTAAAATAAACTTATAGGGAAAAAAAATCTACTTGGCTGCTGATTTTTATAGAATAATGTTACCTAAAAAAACACTTACTTACTTACTTATTATAATAGTACTGATGTAAAACAGATCTTTATTGGGTTTCTTTAGTGTTATTAGATTTTAAATATTTAATTATTACGTAAGATTATATTACATAAGATTAAATTAAATTACATTGAGTCTATTTTGATATTTTCTTTACAATACAATACAATAAGAAATTAAGACCAAGAAAAAAAGTACAATTTTGTTTTGAGCATGATGTTAATTTTTTTTCTAAGTTTAACCCCTTCACTATTGGGAACTTGCTCAAACTACCGGATACTTTTTAGCATTTTCGTTATCCATTTAAACAGAAATAAAGCCTTGTTTCTTCAATTTACCTGTCAAAACTATATATTTTTTTAAGTAGAATACCCAAGGTATTGATCTAGACCCATTCTGGTATATTTTATGCCACCATTTAACCACCAAATGTGATCATGTAAAATAATTTTTTTTTTACATTTTTCACAAACTTGGGTTTCTCACTGAAATTATTTACACACCGCTTGTGCAGTTATAACTCAAATGATTGTAAAAGCTTCTCCGGGATATACATGGTTTTGCTATTGGTTTTTGGTAATTAGAATGCTGCTAATTGAAACTGTGCTCCACAATTTTATTATTCCCAGTAGTGAATGGGGTTATTCAGGTAGCTTGTAAGGTTAATTTGAGTTGTAGTGTAGAGATTACCCTTAAAACTGACACCTCCCACCCCCTGATCACTACCTGATCCCAAACAGCTCTCTTCTTTCCTTCACCCCCCTGATCCCCACTACCTTAGGTACTGGTATCAACCAATATGCAGTTTAGGTTGATTTTTTTTTTTAATTATTATTATTATTATTATTTTCTTCTGCAGTGTAGCGACACCCCTATATCCTCGCATGTCCCTGATCCCACCATATAGCTCTCTAACCCTCTCCTTCCACTAATGGTGGCCATCTTTACTGGGGAGGTGTGGGGACCACTACACTACATAAATAAATAATATATATACATATATATATATATATATATATATATTCCGGACAAATAGTCGCACTCTCAGGTCTTTTGGTGAAAATAGTAGATAATTTTAATGAAACGTTTTCGGGGTATTCCTCCCCATCATCAGCATTATTTGAAAAAGAAGGAATCTAAGCTTTTTTTGGTTCAGACTCTGGACAGCACTTTTTTATTAGTGGATGAATTTATCCACCAATCAGCAAGAACAACCCAGGTTGTTCACCAAAAATGTACTGGCATCTAAACTTACATTCTTGCATTTCAAATAAAGATACCAAGAGCATGAAGAGAATTTGATAATAGGAGTAAATTAGAAAGTTGCTTAAAATTTCATGCTCTATCTGAAACACGAAAGAAAACATTTGGGTTCAGTGTCCCTTTAAGGTAACACTTTAGAGGGAATTATGCCCCTTCTGATTTTTTTATAAAGTTTTTACATTAGAATGGAAGCGATTTACTGCAACTTTAATAGTAAAATGTAGTTGTCTGTGTGTTTATGTGTGCAACAATCAGCAAAATGCTTTCCTTTCCTTGCTCGCGTCTTCTCCAGAATCAGGTGGAATACTGTTTTCGCAAAATATGACAAGATGGAATCAATTGCTGAGAGGCCCAACTCACCACAGACCTTACAGAAATACTACAAGTTAAGCACAGTAACTGAGCAGGAGCTAGGGATAAGAGAGCAATTAGACTAAATGTGGTTGCTGAACTGTCTCTAGTACTTTAATCATCACATACAATCAAAAGAAAAAAGTAAGATCTAGAATGTAACTGCAAATTCATTGTAAAGGTTTAGTCTCAATATCCAGATGAAGAAAACATCCAATAGGTGACTTTAATGAAGATCGCTTGAGAGCAGAGACATCCAAAGTAAATAGGCACAGGAGATTAAGGTAACTGCAGCATTTGTATAAGTAGTATAGTCAAATATAAAACTGAAAGTCACTATGCTCAGTAAGGGAGTAAGAATTCAGAGTCAGACAGTCTGAGTCAAAGACTCAAAGAGAAAATCAGTACAAAATCATTTAACAAATGCAGTCAAAAACAAGGTAAAGTCAAATACCAAATCAGTCCAAAAGAAATGGTTAATACAGAAGTGTAGTCACAGAAAGTAAAAAGTCAAACCAGCATATTTAAACAACAAGCTTCCAGAGTAAGAGGTCAGAAGCTCAATACACAAGCAACATCATGTGGCAGAGGGCTTATATGGACTGATCTTCTTGGCCTCCTTAAAGGTACAGCACACCTTACTGCAGCAGGGACAGACAAATTCCTGTTATGACAGTGTATAACAAAATTAGCTTTGTTGTCATTTGCGGGGTACAATAATAATCACAGTCAATTTAAATCAGACTTAAGATTCTGCCAGAGGTAACATGACCAATTTTTGAACTAAGTCTCCTGTGACCTATTTCCAAATCACAAGTTAAACCTAATTAAGTTTTGCAGTTTCAAAAAACACACAACTGTTTTAAAACATTAGTTTAAAAAAATTGCCAGATTTTTCATTAAGCATTTAAGAGTAAAACTTTTTAAAACAAGAGGAAACATATGAATTTCATAGCATCGCTGTGCTATGTAAGGAGACTCTGTACTCAAACAGTTTCTTATCTACATGAAAAGGCAGCTTTAAACATGGTGAAAGTTTTGTCTGAAGAAAATGTAAAGGTTGTTTAAACTTACTAGTATCATTGGCGCACTTCCTTCTAATTCTCTTTGGCATATAGGCTATTCCAATTGATAATCAATGAGCATTTGCTGGAAATACGAACTATCAACCTATGAGCTGTAAAATAAAGCATCTATTAGCCAATGAGTTTAAGATCAGGAAGAGCCTTCAATAGTAGGAAGTAAAAAAAACCAATAGAGCTGTGTTAGTTGCAATTTAAATTTTAAAATATCTTACTATACATTTTAATAGTTTCTTTATAAATTCCTCATGCTTGAGGTTGGGGTGACAAACTCTTACCACACCTCTAGAACCTCTCATAACACCCAAAGCCAGTCTCTTGTTTGGATCTGTGAGGTTTGACATTGTTCCTGTTCTATCCAGTGATATTTCTTTACCATAATAAAACATACATGCATATTTTTTATATCAAATATTTACAAAGCCTGTTTTGCAAAAGTGTAATTATTACTTTTCTGCATTTCTAATGGTTTTCATTTGCTGTTCAAGTTGCCATATGTTGGGGCTCTTAACATAACTGTATATTTTAATGGCAGACACGCTCACTAGCAAAATGCTACAAAAAAAATAAGTGAAAGGAACCTCTAGAAATTTGGAACATGATCTGGCATTAATAACAAGGCCATTGACAGCCTTGTAAGTAGATATGTGCAAAATTCAGTATTGGGATATTTCTTTGCAAAGATGGCCACTTGTAGCAGCATTTGGTTGTTTTTGGTGCTGGATATATTAGTGTTAAAGTGCACAGATGTTTGTGTGTTGCACTTTAACACTAATATATCCATTGCAGAAAATAGCCGAATGCTGCTACAAGTGGCCATCGTTGAAATTCATTTAACAAATGAATTTTGCACATACTTACTTATGAGCTTCCATCAACCCAGCCCTGTGTAAGAGCTCATATTAATCAGGCATCAGATTGGCCATAGCAATTAGACAATAAAAATACGTAAGACAATTTTCATGGGGAATATGTCAGAAATTATTTAGATTTATTTTAAACCTTGAAAATGTTGTTAATAAAGTGTCAACTTTATTTTTTGTTAGTGTAGATTACTTGCAATGAATTGCTTGATATCTGATTCATGCCATACATGTATCAAATATGTTGAATGTGTATTGAATTTAGTTTTAGATCATCATCTAACACTGCTCATGTTGGCTTCTTTTAACTTTTAACAGTGTATAACATTCTATTTACAGAACAATGTATTGGCAGGATTATTATTATTATTCTATTATCGTTGTTATTATTATTAATAATAACAATTATTATTATTACCATTAATAATAATAACACTTGTGCTCAGTACTGCTGAAATTATATTTCATGTCCATTTAGTTAGACAATTACTTAAAGGGACATGAAACCCAACATTTTTCTTTCATGATTCAGATAGAGAATACAATTTCAAACATCTTTCCAATGTACTTCTAGTATTTAATTTGCTTTCTTCTCTTGTTATTCTAGGCTGAAAGGTTTATCTAAGCAAGCTCAGGAGCAGCAGAGAACCTAGGTTCTAGCTGTTGATTGGTGGATGCATATATATATTGATAGTGATTGGCTCACCCATGTGTTCAGTTAGAAACCATTAGTGCATTGCTGCTCCTTCAGCAAATGACACCAAGAGAATAGATTAGATAATATAAGTAAATTAGAAAGTTGTTTAAAATGGTATTCTCTATCTGAATCGTGAAAGAAAAATTGTGGGTTTCATGTGCCTTTAATATCTATAGGTATATTATTTTGGTTAAAAATGACAAAAATAAATAAATAAATTAAATTAAAAAATAAAATAAACAACATCTAATTAGCACCATAGAACCTTAATTTTCATACTAGCAAATACAATTCACTGCATACAGACAATTACAAGCAACTATAGCTGCTTACTATGGTCTGTACAATTTGTATGCAATTCTCCATACGATACACTTCTTGCTCTCAAAGACCCTACTATTCCATCTGGCATTTTTTTGAACTAATTAAATTGTATTTATAATAAAGGTTCAGGGACACTTGTTTTGTGATTTAATATTACTTCCATGCACATTGAGTGGATTCTTTTAGCAGCTTGGGTGGGAACTTCCCATGTATATAAATGATTTCTCGGGAAAAGCCCCTCTTGAGAGGAAGATAGAGGGAACACTGGACCTTATATTCAATTAGCCCTTCTTTGTTCAGGAGAGAAAAAAAAAATGTTTGTTGTATTTTATAATTTACTCACTGTTTAACTTATTATATGAAGGGCAAATATTTTCATAATGTTCTTGAGATTTTTACTGTATGCATTGAAACATTTGGTTTATACAGTTACAGTTAGACAAAAATAAAATGCACCCAAATAATACAAATTAAAACAATTTGAAGCTTTAATCTACATAATGATGTACATCAATATATTTGCAAAAAAGACAACTTTCTCAGGGGTTTTGTGTTGTTTTGTCTGTCTAAACAGATGGTAATAGCATTTCAGCAATTCGGTTTTCTATTTTTATTCCTCTTTTTTTGTCTTCAGAAGCCTCTTTTCCCACTTTGTCACAGCTGGCTACCAATCAATCTCAATTCACGGTACAGTGATGATAGTGCATGTTGTCTTGGGGCCAAATCTGATTGGGTTGCATTTTTCAGCAGTGTTTCATATCCAAAAAAAAAAAAAGTGTGTGCTCGGTGAGGAACTGCCAGAACACTATTGTACAACTCTCATTAATCAAATACACCAACAAAGAAAGCATTCATACAAACCAATGACTGCCAGATTTCTCAATCAAAATTACTCGATTTCTGTTAGTGTTTCCTCACTACTGTTTGCCATCTTTTCAGCCTCCAATTAACAACAGACTATTGCTTAATGCCGTAAGATTTTATTTTGGTTGTTTTCCTCTGAAAACTCAATTTTGTTTTGTTTTTTAAATATCTTATTATTCAAGCCTCTCAAACTTCCAGACTGGCAGCAGATTGTGTCTGCTAAACATTTTACAAGCACCTTTGAGCAGAAGGCTGAGTATGTTAGGTTATTAAACAAAAGAACTATTGAAATGTTTTCAGATAACACTGCAATATAAGATGGACTATATTTTTCAGGCTTATAAACAACCTGCAGGCAAACCAGTAGTTTTCCAATAACACTTGTAATAGAGAGGGCTATTGTTCTGCACAAAGTTACAATTTTGAATTTATACCTGCATTTTTTATGTTTTATAAAAAGTATCCAGAGAATTAAAAATGTTAAATTATTCACACATTATATTATTGTGCAACTATTTTATGCTCTTTCATATGAAGATTAAATATTATTTACACTTATTGTTGAATAAAGTAGGTATGATCAGTATCCTGTTGGAATGTTACCAGTCAGGGTTAACCTTTTTCATACCAGAGAAGAATGCTATACAAGCTGAGGATACATCTTCACATTCTGTTGTATAGGTTTGATTGAATAAGAATGTCACTAAAGAAATGTCCTTATTGGTGAGAAACATTTCTTCCTTTAATGATATTACTAAGATGACAATATGATTTGATTTTCTTTTGAGTAATTCAAGAATATACCAGTCTTTAAATGAGTATGAAAGTTAAAGTGAAAGTTACATTATTCAGATAGTTTGTGTAATTTTAAAAGATTGTTCAATTTATGTCTACTATCAAATGTACTTCATTCTCTTGATATCCTTTGCTAAAAAGCATATCTAGATAGGCTCATGAGCAGCATTGCCCTACTGGGATTTAGCTGATAAGTGGTGCACTTATGCCTCTTATCATTCGCTTGATAGATGTGTTCAGCTAGGTCTCAGCAGTGCATTGCTTCTTTAGAGCTTACTTCCACTATGTGTTTAACCCCATTCTTGAGATTAAACACATAGGGGCTAATGACAATCCTTTAAAAAATATATCTAATAATTTCCTACAAAAAAAATCACTATTAAAGTTTATTACATTTTTTGTAGATAAATTATTTGATCAACTTTTATATGCACTTCGCAGCATTTTATTTTTTGCACTTTTATGTCCACATTTTGTCAGACAACAGTTTTCAGATACAAACAAAAGAAGAACCACCAGTGATTAGTAATTATCCAGATGTAAATGTTGCTTCATATGGAAATTACTTTCAGTGGCTAGTGCCCAATCCAAATAGAGCTCTATTTAAAAAAAAAAAAAAAAAAAAAACCTGGTTAACTATTATCTATTGCTATTGTGCTTTCAAATACACCTTAAAATGCAAAAGATTAATTTAATATATGTGGAACAAAGGGTTAGTATGAAAGATAGGTATTGGGGAAGGAGTCTAGGGATGACATTATTACTGTAGCATGTACTATACTAACTCTTGTTCCCTAAATATTAACCATTGACTTACAGCAGAATAATGCAAGGGCTATGGATTTTGTGCAAGCGATAGTATCAATCCATACTACTTGCATTGTTTTACAGTCGACTTGTAATCTGGCCCGTGGACCGCTTATTGTTTAATCCATGGTAAATGCTTTATGTGATGGAGCAAGACACAAAACCCATAAGTATTAAAGCATAAGATGCTCTTGTTACAAAAATACAACCTCACAGGTATTACAGAGTCAGCTGGTTTATACTTGTCTTTCAATGGGAAGAACAATCTTAAAATGTACAGCAAGTTTAGTGCACACTATTGGCGTCATTAGTCTTACTGCGTGATACCGACAGCCAATAGTTAAGAAGCAGTGGCCATCAGAACGCTGCTTGCTAACCTATATGCCAACTCTGAGCTTGAGGTTTCTTATCACCCTGTTGCACAATGTTAAATGTAGGCAGTGTATTGCTGCCCGCTGGCCACGATGCCAGGCAGACAAGATAACAGCAGTGAACTTTTTCCATCTGACCTTTGTTAAATGTGGCCTTATAGGTGCATACTATAGTAGACCTTGATATAAAATGCATGTCCTGTATGAATCATTCATGAGGTGGAGGTGGGAATAATGTAAAAACAAAGTGTGGATTAGACACTGTCTGCTCAAGAGTTGTGTGTAGAGAGCTGTATACATAGGCCAAAATTACAAGTCAAGTGCAATTGATAATGAATAGCCTCATGCAAGCAATAATGCTCTATTTGGTATTACAAGTCGTTGGTAAAATATTAGCCAAAGCACCCTATACTTTCACAGTGAGTAGTGCAATGATTATATGCTTTATTAAAATATAATTTGTTTACTTAAATTTACTATTAAAAACCACTGGAATTAAACCTGCCTAGTGTTTACATAATTAACAACCAGTGACATACCCTGTACATCGCTGGTCTTTCAATGGGGCTTGCTTTATTAATATTGTGGCTCTTGCTGCCAGCGGCGAAGCCATGATATTCTAGGTGGTCTGTTGGAGGGAGGAAGGTTGTAATATTACGTGCCAAAAACCCCCCTTAATGGCCAGCAATGTAGAGGGTACGTTTTGATTGTTAAGGGGTTAAAATTATTATTTGTTTTTAATTTGGAGCCTCTTGACTCCTGTTGATTGTTCTGTAATGACCCTTGACCTGTTATTCAATTTTTTAAATATTTTATTCATGAATAAAATGAATAATTATATCAACTTTTCGAATATAGTAATTGTTATCAGATTGTATAATGTAACCATGTAATTCTTACTGTATGCAACAGAATATGCTGTAAATCAGATATTAAATGCTGATAGCTTTCATTTATAATAATGCTACGCTCCACAAGAAAAAAACCCATCATTAATACTGTTCAAGTACAGAGTTGGTATAGCAGCACTAATTTTATAGCTTTAAAGTTTTTTTTCTTTACAAATGCATAGTATAATAAAAATGTCATTATGATTTATGGTCATGTGAAATTATTAGAGTCTAGAATAAATGGTGCTAAAAGATGTATTTATGATAAATCAACCAATTGCAGGTTGTCTTTGAAATGATCAGTTTCAATTTTTATGTTTTCAAACTTAGATATGACATTAAGGATGATTACACCTTGCGCATAAAGAAAGCTGTCAGTGCTGATGAAGGCACATATACTTGTATTTCTGAAAATCGTGTTGGTAAAGTAGAAGCCTCAGCCACTCTCACAGTGAGAGGTAAGTAACATTATCTTTCAACTGTGACTGAAGACACTGTGTCGTGGAAAAAACGTGGTCTAATTCAGTATAGCATGTCATTTTTGTACTGCTCAGCCTGGCACTATATGTGTTTAACTTCAGCAAAAGGGTTTAACATATAAATAAAGCACTGCCACTAGTCTTCCCTTTAAAGCCATTTTTTGAGCGGCCCTACAGTGAAACAGTTAATAAGGGAACCACACCTTGCAATCCGCATTGTGTAGTGTTTTCTAATTGCGCTAATTAACTATTTCACTGACTGCCACTGAAAACTGTCGGTACAGACCAAGAAACAGTCATTGATCCGGATGGTACACATTCCCAACGATCATCAACTGTGTTCAGCTCTGGTTCTGCAATGCTTGCGGCTCCTAATATGAACTTTACCTATGTGTTTAATACATTTGTTGTGGTTAAACACATAGAGTTCCAGGGTAAAGAACATTTTCTTCAATGTGAAGAACATTGGAAATTAAACTATTCATAACTACCTTCTGGTTTAGCGTACTTTTTTTATTCCTGTCAGGTTTTGCGCATATGCATGTGTGCTAAATTTGACAGGAGTTATATTAGGATGAATAATGTATTCATTTATATAAAATATTCAAAACTATTATTAATAAAAATAAATAATTATTCTAGAGGTTGTTAAAAATTATAATAAATCATTATACTATATGAGTATATTTCATAATTATTAATAATTACAATTTAAAAAAATATATATTTTATATGAAATATATACATTATGCACCTTAATATAACTCCAATTGGGTTCCACGCATAATCCGACAGGAGTAAAACAAATCTTCAAGTGCATTAAACTCGAAGGTAGTCTATTCTTCACTAAGAATAAAATGTTCTTTTTATTTCTAAATATAAATTTCTAAATACATAATTTTTTTTTGTAATATATATATATATATATATATATATATATATATATATATATATACCTATATATCTATATAAATATGTAGGTATAGATATATACAGATATGTGTATATTTAAAATACAAAGAATATTTTCTACTATGTAAAGAACATTGGAATGTAAAATGTTAACAGTAAATACACAGTAAAACACATTCTAAAATATTACAATTGATTAAAAATGCTTTTTAAAGTTTTAAGGTATTTGAGTTGAAATGGTTCTAAAGTGTATATATGTATGTATGTAGGTATATATATATATATATATATATATATATATATATATATATATATATATATGAGTAATACTTTATTTTTATGTATTTATTTTGTGTTTGGTGCTCTTTTTTTAACTCTTACACTTTACACTTCATCTCCACTCGCACAAACCTGACACACACAAAATTTGTTTATGCTCAAGTGAACTGATTTACTTTCATTCATTTATTTTCATATCCTGTAATATGCATGCAAGTTATCAATAAGAATAGTACAACACTTGTAATTTAGTCCTTAATGTGTCCCCAACTTATTTGTAGTAAATTTAGTGTGTTGAAATTTTTTTTGTTTTTAAATATATTTTTTTTATTGAGGTTATGAGATATGTTACAAAAGTCATTCACAAATAAGCAAAAACAACAATGTGCCAATACATAGATCCTTAGCCAATAGACACCAAAGCAATGCTAGAAAGAAAAAAGAAAACTCAAGATATGAACTCTGTAACTCTCTAATATAGTGTGAACGCTGTGTCTATATAGTATATAGCTCAATCTAATCTTCTACTTGGCTATAGGGTGATAAATAAAACTTGTGATAAGCAGCTATTAAGTGGAAATGGCAGTCTGAAGCAATTTGAGCTAGTATGTTCGTGGGAATTTCGTATAGAATTTAATGTAACCTCAGTTTTTATATTCTATAGAAAGGAAAAATGGTCCCCCATTGCTATAAAGAACATTTATTAGGTAATCTATTCTAAAAGGAATGGGACAAGGGGGGAGTTAGCTTTTTGGGTTTTGGGGGAGGGAGATTCAGCAGGCCAGAGCCGCTCGCAATGGGATAAGGGAGGGGAAAGAGGGGGGAGGGGGGCGGAGTTAGTTAAGAAGTTAGACTGGTAACTACTTTTTGGGCCTCTAAACTATAGGGGTGCAAAGCTAGAAAGTATATCTCCTGTCAGAACCGTGTATGTAGGGGGTTGTTGAGATATATTTTAATCCTTTTTAACAAGTACTAAGTACCATCTAGCTGTATCAACTATGTGCAGAGAATGGTTACTAAAAGGTATCTAACTTTGCCTTGCCATGTCCATTAAACCTGAGCATTGAGGTCTGCATAGAGAATGCACTTTTGAGTCATGACTTGAATTAGTTACCTCTTTTTATCGCTCATACTAAAGGGCCCGATGGGGGCCAAGGGGGATCAGGCATACATCCGGTGAATTTATGTGTGGGGAATAGGTATTATGGTGTATCGGCTTGCTTCAGTTCAATCGTGGTGTTAGACTATATACATGAAAACATCATAATAAATATGGAAACAATATTAGGACTAGTTGTCCTCTATATATTAAAGGTGGTCTGAACAAATAACAGGTAACAACTAAAGGGCCACCATTGTCAGAGAGGTACAGAGCAGAACTGTAACGATGAATTAACTGTTGCAAAATCTCCAGGATTAAGAACCATGCTATACAAAGATTATGAGGGGAGTAAACAATGGATGGATTTACAAGGTAGTGTAGTATAAATTGTGACCTATAAAGGAGGTGGCTCAACATAATCATTCCACGAAGTGCTATAAAGATATTGTTGGCGTCTCTTCGCAGTAGACATGTCCTAAAAGTCTATATTATATAGGAGGCTAGAGCTCTGAAGCATACAGGACTGATAGCCACTAATTTATCCTTTGGTAACTAGACCTTGGTAATAAAAACATGAGTCAGAGCCATATGTGATACAGAGAATTCAAATGGTGCCTAAGCATATTTCCACTGACTACTATAGTATACTGGAACAAAATAATATGGCTGTAATTTCAGTGATATACATTTTCAAATTGCCCTTACCCATAGCGTTCTATACAGATGTACATATGAGGGGACATTATTAAAGTAATAAGCACTCATGTATATACAATTTATGAATGACAGTGTGCAGTCAATAGAACCCTATCCACATTCTGCAATAGTAGCCCTCACTGTATGTTTGGCAGCTTTACACCTCCCTTTATCGTCTAATAAATGTAATAAGAGAAAAAAAATAATATAATAAGGTTGCAGTCCCAGATAGCTCCCATCAGGCCAGCTATATATCATGTGAAGTAAATATCATGCAACAGAGTTGATAACAGTATACAATATCTATAATTAAAGCTTTAAATGTAGAAAAACAACATCATCTAGCTGTTTGAAACTTGATTATAATTCAGCTAAACTAGAGTTACTATGGGAACTTAGAGAACTTTTAGGGGACCCAGCATGGGTGCTCTTCAAATATTAAGGCTAACCTTCTAAAGAGGGAGAGTGAAAGGTAGAGTCTCAGTCTTAGGTCCATTTTTAAAAGATGGAGTGTTGCTGGGAATATTATCCGATGCCCGACCTGCGGCAGAGCATGGTCAGGAGAGTTCTGGAAACTCTCATCTCTAGAACAAGTAAATGTTCCTGTCTTCCTAGGACCGTAGAAGATTCCATAAGCTGTGTAACTGCCAGGGGGGTCAGAGGACACCGCAACTGCCCCAACATTAATCAAACCTTGTCTGGTAGCAGGACAAGCGTAGTTGGACTAGTAGGGGACAAGGCTAGAAATCTGTGGTGGATTAGGCTTGGTTTTGCCACTGTGATCCATACACTGCGTCTATCTGCCCAAACATCTGAGTAGTGGCCAGAAAACACGGGGATTGTGACTAGAGGTATGTGAACTTTAGGGTGCAGCTTACTTTTAGACGGAATCTGGTATCCCCCAGCCAGGAGGCCAGATGACAGTTCCGTAAGGTCCATTAAAAAGTCCCCGCCATCACTCGACTCCGATTTGAGTTCTGGGCAAGTCTTCACCCGGTTTTGCAAGATGGAGCTGGTCCGCCGTTCATCTGTGGGAGTGAGATCCTTTATGCTTCTCACCGGGAGCTTGTCTCTTGCCAACCTATCTTGTAGTTTAAAGGAGGCCTGTGTTAATAGGTACTCTGTATCTCCTGCGGATGTGACACTACTTTCATCATGGAGGATGTTCAAGAGAGAATCAAACTGTTTCTCCATCTTATCTGCCAATAGTCGGAGCAAGGCCACCATGGAGACTGTCATCATGGGGTATAGTAGTGTGTGCTGGTTACTAGCACAATGCTGAGCCCCCTTGTAAAACTCGAAGGTCCAACCTTTGTGATCACCCGGTATGCAAGGGGTCTGGAGAGGGGTATAGATTAGGTGAAGTAAAATTACTGTAGGCTTAAATCTCGATCTGCCTAGTTAGGGTATTAAGCTCCATGCAGTCAGCAAGATGGCCGCTCCTCATACAGGCAGTGTGTGAATTGCGGATGATATAAGAAAGCTCTGTGTGGGTGCTCCAAGTCCTCTCAGCTCTACCGGGTCTTATAGAACTGATCTCCGTGACATTAGAAACTCATTTTGCGGATTCTTGGGCAATACTTAGCAGTCTAGCTAATAGATAAAGATAACTTATGAGCAGAGCTCTTTCAAAGTACGACTGCTCAGATGCCCAGCTTACTCCTCCCCCCCATGTGTTGAAATTTGATAATTTTATTTTGTTCTTGCAATTGAAACAGATGTTTTTGTTTTAAGCTTACTGGGGCTTAGTTCCCATTGAGGTATTACAGTTTACAAACAATGCAAGTTTGCATAGTTGGAGTTATGTTCCTATTTAAATATCAATATGTATTTACATATCAAAATATAATCAAGCATATACAGTATCTCCATAATTCCCACTAGGCCTATGCCTATGCCTAGGGCAGCAATATATGTTACATTTATCAATATATTTAAAACTTGAATAAAACAAAAATATATTTTTTTTTCCCTCAAATTAAAAAAATTTCATCTCTTGTATCTTTATTCTGTGACCTACATAACTCCTGTGTCTTTCTCTCTAGAGGCAATCACAGTTAAGGAGCGCACTTTTATAGTGTTAGTTTGAGTTACCATAGCAACAAACTTGTAAAGGTACATTTTTTGAGTAACCTGACCTCAGTCAGAAGTGGTTAACACGTTAACTTACATAAAAAGATGGACTGCACGCACCTGCACAAAATATTTCAAATGAAAAACTTGGTTCTAAATGGAGTCCATAAACTACTTTTAGCTGCTGGCAACTTTAATAGCTTACAGCTCCATTTTTAATGACTAAATGGGAAACGAGTTGTAAAAAAATTCCCAAACATGACATATTTCATTATTTGGTGATATTGTCTATGGAATACCTTCCACCAATTAATCTTTCCAATGCCTGCCATTCCTATGATTATCAGAGGATGCATATGATAGATAAATGAGATTCTTCCATAAGTGTATAGTTAAAGATGCTATAACTTTCATATTTACAATGTTTGGTAACTATTGAAATATGTAGTTGCAATATTATAGTACTGTATCAACTAAAAAAAGGTTATAAATCAAGTTATTAAGATAAAACTTATTTTTACTTAATTATTATGATGACACCTTCATTATCAAGCATGGGTTGTTGTTATTAAACACCAGCGGGGAGAAAACAAGGTTTTTTAGATTTGGAAAAGGCAAAAAAACTGTTTTAAGTACTTCTCCATTATGAATATATATATATTTTATTTCAAGTAAATCTTATCTAAAATTGGAGATGCATTAACAATTCCATAGATCATAGTGCAAAACACTTTTGCATTCATTTCATAAAAAAGGTATCATTTTCTCCCCTGGATAGTTACACTATTTCACAGTTTAGTGGTGCATGTTGGATTCTTTCATGCCAGCTTTGAAAGGTTAATAAAAAAACATTTTAGCATAATCTGTACCTTGTCCTTTCATCATACTGTATAGAATGTTTCAAGTCAATGTGCATAATATGTAATTCTAGAATTAAAAACACCCCACCTGCTATTTTCACCTTTGGAGGAACAGAAAAAAATATAATAAACTTTTTATGTAAAATATTTTACACGTATCATTTCTTCTTTTTCATGGCCATAGATCTGTAATTGTTGGGTTTAAAACCTTTCATGCACTGGCATACACTATTTTTGCCAGTAACCTAATTAAGGGGCTACATGACCAACTCCAGCTGAGCATTAACTGCACTGGAAGTAAGCTTTTTGTGTCGGGTTGCGCTCGTATTATGAGTTGAAGTAAATGAGGCACGTAAACGTCAAACCTAGAATATTGCGACGCAAACCCGATCGCAAACCGATCACAAACCCGATTGCCTAATCTTAAGTGCGCTCACTCGAAATATAAATATGAATATTTCTAATTCCACATGTTCCTTATTATATATATATATATCTATATATATATATATATATATATCTATATAAACTGTATATGATTTTTTTTGCATAAATATGTTTTTCATGTTTTCATCTACTTAACTGCAAAGGGCTCCAATCCTCTTGTATGTATAGGTCTATATATGTGTACATATGTACACATATGTATTTATATGTGTATATATGTCTGCAAATACACACTATAAATACCTAAATACCAAATGTACACACACACACAACATACATATATATATATATATATATATATATATACATATATATATATATATATGTATTTTTATATACATACATATACACATCTTAGACATGTATATATATATATATATATATATATATATATATATATATATATATCTATGTTAAAGCCCTTTGCCTGCTTTTTTTTCCTAACACTTGAGACCTCATATCTTTGAGCCTGTATAACTTTTTTGAGCAATATTTGTTTCAATTATTTTTATTAGATGGTGTTATTATAAGTGTAACTATACTTTTTAATTTATTTTTTTAATGTGTTTTCTAAGATTTTTTTAGTTTTGCAAAACAGTTAATCAGAGCTCTGAGGTTGCGTCTTACCCAACGCACGTAACTTGAATTGTGCTCAAGTAATCAAGTTTACTTTCAAATGTAATACAAATGGAAACCAACAGTGCGGCAAACAGCGTTATAAACCCCCTTATTGCTTGCGCGTAAATGTTATACACAAAAATAATTGATTTTAAATACATTGCAGTTATATATACTTGAATTAGTCATTCAACAATATTATTTTTTAGTCTATAGCAATAAACTGTTTACTTTTTGCATATGTAATCAAAAAATGTAAAGAATATAGTTTATAAAAACCATAGAAGGGGTACTTAATAATATATTTTGTCTATATAATGTATTTTTTTTAAATTACTTGATTATTATTAAGTGATTTATTAGCCGTAAAGGGACGTAAAGAACTTGAAACATTCAGGACTTTAGTGAAAGATGTTTATTTACTTTTTATTTATTTACTTTTTTTTATATTATTCTATATTTAATGGGTTGTGAAACACATTTTATCTTTTGTGATTCAAATAGAACATGCAATTTTAAGAAACTTTCCAATTTGTTTCTATTATATAATTTGCTTCATTCATTTGGTATCCTTTGTTTAAAAGCTTACCTAGGTAGGTTTAGGAGCTGGGAACTAGCTGATGATGATGGCAACAGGCATATTATGCAGCCACCAATCAGCATCTAGCTGGGAGCTAGCTAATAATTGGTGGCTGCACATATATGCCTGTTGTCATTGGCTTCAATTGTTTTCAGCTAGCTCCCCCCCAGTACTGCATTGCTGCTCCTTCAATAAAGAAACACCAAGTGAATGCAGCCAAAATTGATAATATAACGAAGATGGGAAAGTTGTTATAAAGTTGCATGCTCTATCTAAATTTTTTAAAGAAAAAAAAATGGTTTAATGTTTGGTATATTAGGCTGCAAAAGTTAAAGGGACAATCTTCTTAAAAATTTGTTATTAATTTAAAAAAATAGATAATGCCTTTTCTTACACATTTCCATGTTTTGCATAACCAATACTGTTATATTAAAGGGACAGTCAAAGTCCAAAAAAACTTTCATGTTTCAAATAGGGCATGTAATTTTAAACAACTTTCCAATTTACTTTTATCACCAATTTTTCTTTTGTTCTTTTGGTATTCTTACTTGAAAGCTAGACACTAGGAAGGCTCATATGATAATTTCTAAGCCCTTGAAGGATGCCTCTAATCACATGCTTTGTATTTGCTTTTCACAGCAGAGGGAGAGCCTAGTTCAGGTAAACCCTATAGACTACATTGTAAGCACAGCCCGTGGATTGTGGCAGGACACTGCACTAATTGGCTTAAAATGAAAGTCAATAGATAATAAATAAAATGTCATGTGATCAGGGGTTTGTCAGAAGATGCCTTAGATAAAAGGTAATCACAGAGGTAAAAGTATAATTATTTTATAACTGTGTTGGTTATGCAAAACTGGGGAATGGGTAATAAAGGGATTATCTTTCTTTTAAAACAACAAAAAATTCTGGTGTTAACTGTCCCTTTAATATACTTTTTTACCTCTATGATTACCTTGTATTTAAGCCCCTGCAGTCTGCCCCCTTATCGCAGTGCTTTTTACAATCTTGTAATTTTAGCCAATCAGTTTTTTGTATAACCCTTATCATTCTCCACAGTATTGAGCACCAATGGTATCTATATGGCACACAGGAACTAGCACTGTTTAGCTGTTGTGCAATGAAAAACAACTGAGATAAGAGGCAACCTTCAGGGTCTGAGAAACAGGCAATCTTAGAGGTTATAAAGTAAATTAATAAACAGTGTTAAGTTATGTAAAGTTGGTGAATTGGTACCAAGGCTTTATCTATGTTTTTAATGAATAACAAAATCAAATAGACTGTTTTCAATCCCAGGGTAACATTTGTGTATACCTTTATTTTAGATTAACTTGACTTTATCAAATAATTCTTATTTAAAGGGCCGATACCCAAATGTTGAAACACTTGAAAGTGATGCAGTATAGCTGTAAAAAACTGACTAGAAGATATCACCTGAACATCTCTATGTAAAAAAGAAAGATATTTTACCTCAAAAATTCCTCAGTTAGCCACATCCATTGTAAAGGACTTCTAAGCAGCAAATCAGCATGTCTGTCCTGGGACAGTTAAGGGAGTGAGCTTTTGTGCACACTCATCTTATTTCCTATTCTGTTTAAGGAAGATTACTATGAAATCTCATGAGAGTTAAGTGAAACTCTATGAGATCACAGTACAAAGAGTTCATGATCTCAGCACTGTTGATGCTGATTGGCTGCAGTTCATTTCTTCAATTTTTTTTTACCTGCAGCTGGGCAGCAGCTGATGTATAACTTTTTACACAGACTTACTCTGCTGAGCAGAGAATTGTGAGGTAAAATATCTTCCTTTTTTACATAGAGATGCTTAGGTGATATTTTCCTGTCATCTTTTTACAGTTATGCTGCAGCACTTTCAAGTGATTTAGCATATGAGTATTATGTCCCTTTAATGCAAGTTTCAAATTATTGTGCAACTAATACAATTGCAACTTATTAAGTAAATTAATTTGCACGTCATCATTTATGTGTTACATTGCATGCAACATTCTGACAATTTTTTTTTATTATTTCTTTTTTTTATATATAATGTATTCTCTCACATCATTGTAATGTCTTCAGTTCGCCTGTTGGTAAGTAACCCATCCTTCTATCCATTTAGCATATTGTGTTACAATGTTTTATTTTTGATGCTAGATTCAAATGAAGCAATTCGGCAGTTTACTTATGTTTGCTAATAGCTTTTGTTTGATAATAATAATAATAATATAGAGCTTGCTTTTCAGCATGTTAAATTTAAAGGGGACAGTCTAGTATAAATTAAACTTTCCTTATTCAGATAGGACTTGTAATTTTAATCAACTTTCCAATTACTTTTTATCATCAAATTTGCTTTTTTCTCTTGGTATTCTTACGTTTTAACTAAACATAGGTAGGCTCATATGCTAATTTCTAAGCTTTGAGGGCTTGCCTCTAATCACATTCTTTTTAATCTCTTTTCAACACAAAGAGACAGAAAGTACACGTGGGCCATATAGATAACACTGTGTTCAGGCACAGGGGTTATTTAAGATTTAGCACAAAACAATGCTAACTGCAAGACAATAGATAATAAATAGTCACAGTCATGTGATCAGGGGAATGGAAGAGGGTTCTTAGATACAAGGTAATCACAGAGGTAAAAAGTATATTAATATAACAGTGTTGGTTATGCAAAATGGGAATGAGTAATAAAGGGATTATCTATCTTTTAAAACAATAACAATTCTATGGTAGACTGTCCATTTAACTCAAAATTCATCCTTTAGAAAAATATAAAAAAGAATAAAAAAAAGTTCAAGTAATATGTACAGTAATATACAGTCTTTGCATTTGTTTCTTATAAACCATAAATAGTTGTCGATTTATGAAGCTGCTGGCTGAATTCCGCTTTTGAAACTCAGCATTGCACAGGAGCTGTCAATCTGCCTGGCCGGACGAGACCGGGGAGATTGAAATTCGCCACCTAAGAGCATGCTAATGACTGCTGTTTTATAAATACAGACTGCAGGTTCTCTTGTGAGAACTTGCAGTCATAGGCAGGTGAAGGGGTTGATAAATCGACACCTAAATAGTGATTTTAGCTAGTTGGCAAATATATAATAATTAGAATAAGAAGATGGAAGAATGAATCCAATATTCATCCATAAAGATGATATATAGTAAAGCTTAGAAAAGTAGGTCTGGAAAACTATACTAATCAGTCAGTTTTGACTAGCAGAGACTACATATACAAAATCACTGAATAATACTGATTTTATTTGCAACTAGCTTTAAATAATACATTGTAAAAGTAAAAAGCTGTGAGTACTCCAGAGGAAACAGTTAAGTAATGCTCTAGAACTGAATTATCCAAAGTTTAAGAGGCAAGGGATTGGGACAATTTTTTATTCATATAATTATTTCTCATACAAAACCCTTTATTCTGTAAATTTTCACAAAAAATCTACTTTCACTTCCCTTGTCCTGACCTACCCCTCCTGAAATCCTAATTAAACAACAGCAAGATTGTATCAATTGACAGTTGGACATATTCCCATATATATATATGTGTGTGTGACGTGTCTCTCCTATGTGTATAATTACACTTTTGTAATAATGTTTGAAAAAAATAAAAAAAAGGTTTATCTTAAGTTTTTAATATATTTTTTTGTTTGTATCCCAAGGTACCCCCCAGCCCCTGCTGCTGACACCATGCAAAAATAAACTTAACTAGCTAAGCGTAGTGATCCATCAAGATTCCATATCCCATATTGCGCAAAGAAGGAGAGGTGTGAGCCCATCAGCTCCCCCCTCACTTCTGCGCAATATGGATATGTTAAAGCATTAAGAGCAGGCCCTCTAGAGTATGTCACAGTGGCATCTTAATACTTAAATCTCTTAGGCCTAGATTTAGAGTTTGGCGTAGCCGCTGAAAACCAGCGTTAGAGGCTCCTAACGCTGGTTTTAGGTACTGCTGGTATTTGGAGTCAGTCAGGAAAGGGTCTAACGCTCACTTTTCAGCCGCGACTTTTCCATACCGCAGATCCCCTTACGTCAATTGCGTTATCCTATCTTTTCAATGGGATCTTTCTAACTCGGTATTTAGAGTCGTGGCTGAAGTGAGCGTTAGAAATCTAACGACAAAACTCCAGCCGCAGAAAAAGTCATGTAGTAAGAGCTCTTCTGGGCTAACGACCGGTTTATAAAGCTCTTAACTACTGTGCTCTTAAAGTACACTAACACCCAATAAATCTACCTATGTACCCCTAAACCGAGGTCCCCCCACATCACAGCCACTCGATTAAATTTTTTTAACCCCTAATCTGCCGGACCGCCTCCTACGTATACTTATGTACCCCTAATCTGCTGCCCCTAACACCGCCCGACCCCTATATTATATTTATTAACCCCTAACCTGCCCCCCACAATGTCGCCTCCACCTGCCTACAATTATTAACCCCTAATCTGCCAACCGCAAAGCGCCGCTACTTACGTTATCCTTATGTACCCCTAATCTGCTGCCCCTAACATCGCCGACCCCTATATTATATTTATTAACCCCTAACCTGCCCCCCTCAACGTCACCTCCACCTGCCTACACTTATTAACCCCTAATCTGCCGAGCGGATCTCACTGCTACTATAATAAAGTTATTAACCCCTAATCTGCCTCACTCCCGCCTCAATAACCCTATAATAAATAGTATTAACCCCTAATCTGCCCTCCCTAACATCGCCGACACCTAACTTCAAGTATTAACCCCTAATCTGCCGATCGGAGCTCACCGCTACTCTAATAAATTTTTTAACCCCTAAAGCTAATTTTAACCCTAACACCCCCCTAAGTTAAATATAATTTTATTCTAACAAAATAAATTTACTCTTATTAAATAAATGATTCCTATTTAAAGCTAAATACTTACCCTGTAAATAAACCCTAATATAGCTACAAACATAAATTATAATTATATTATAGCTATTTTAGGATTTACTATTTATTTTACAGGTAACTTTGTATTTATTTTAACCAGTTACAATAGCTATTAAATAGTTAAGAACTAATTTAATAGCTAAAATAGTTAAAATAATTACAAAATTACCTGTAAAATAAATCCTACCTAGTGTCAATTAATACTAACACTACACTATCAATAAATTAATTAAATTAAACTACCTGCAATTATCTACAATTAAATCTAACACTACACTATCAATAAATTAAATTAAATACAATACCTACAATTATCTACAATTAAAACCCTAACACTACACTATCAATAAATTTTTAAATAAAATATCTACAAATAACTACAATGAAATAAACTAACTAAAGTACAAAAAAAATAAAAAGAAACTAAGTTACAAAAAATAAAAAAATATTTACAAACACTAGAAAAATATTACAACAATTTTAAACTAATTACACCTACTCTAAGCCCCCCTAATAAAATAACAAAGCCCCCCAAAATAAAAAATGCCCTACCCTATTCTAAATTAAAAAAGTTCAAAGCTCTATTACCTTACAAGCCCTGAACAGGGCCTTTGCGGGGGCATGCCCAAGAAATTCAGCTCTTTTGCCTGTAAAAAAAAACCCACATACAATACCCCCCCCCCAACATTACAACCCACAACCCACATACCACTAATCTAACCCAAACCCCCCTTAAATAAACCCTAACATCTAAGCCCCTAAAGATCTTCCTACCTTATCTTCACCATACCAGGTTCACCGATCGGTCCTCGGAAGTGTTGATCCAAGCCCAAGCAAGGGGGGTTAAGAGTGACATCCATCCTCGGGCTGAAGTCTGGATCCAAGCGGCGACTGAAGAAATCCATCATCGGGCTGAAGTCGGAAGTCCATCATCGGGATGAAGTCTTCTATCAAGCCGCATCTTCAATCTTCTTTCTTCTGGAGCGGAGCGGAACCATCTTCTTCCAAGCCGACGCGGAACATCCTCTTCAACCGACGACTAGACGATGAATGACGGTTCTTTAAATGACGTCATCCAAGATGGCGTCCCCTCGAATTCCGATTGGCTGATAGGATTCATCAGCCAATCGGAATTAAGGTAGGAATATTCTGATTGGCTGATGGAAATCAGCCAATCAGAATCAAGTTCAATCGATTGGCTGATCCAATCAGCCAATAAGATTGAGCTCACATGGAATCAGCCAATCGGATTGAACCTGATTCTGATTGGCTGATTCCATCAGCCAATCAGAATATTCCCTACCTTAATTCCGATTGGCTGATAGAATCCTATCAGCCAATCGGAATTCGAGGGACGCCATCTTGGATGACGTCATTTAAAGGAACCGTCATTCGTCGTCTAGTCGTCGGTTGAAGAGGATGTTCCGCGTCGGCTTGGAAGAAGATGGGTTCCGCTCCGCTCCAGAAGAGAAGAAGATTGAAGATGCGGCTTGATAGAAGACTTCATCCCCGATGGATGGACTTCCCGACTTCAGCCCGATGATGGATTTCTTCATTCGCCGCTTGGATCCAGACTTCAGCCCCGAGGATGGAAGTCACTCTTCAGCCCCCCGCTTGGGCTTGGATCAACACTACCGAGGCTTGGATCAAGACTTCTGAGGACGAATCGGTGAAACCTGGCAGGGTTGAAGCATAAGTAGGGAAGATCTTCAGGGGGCTTAGTGTAAGGTTTATTTAAGGGGGGGTTTGGGTTAGATTAGGGGTATGTGGGGTGGTGGGTTTGTAATGTTGGGGGGGGGTATTGTATGTTTTTTTTTACAGGCAAAAGAGCTGAATTCCTTTGGGGCATGCCCCGCAAAGGGCCCCTGTTCAGGGCTGGTAAGGTAAAAAGAAGCTTTGAAACTTTTTTAATTTAGAATAGGGTAGGGCATTTTTTTATTTTGGGGGGCTTTTTATTTATTAGGGGGCTTAGAGTAGGTGTAATTAGTTTAAAAGATGTTGTAATATTTTTCTGTTTGTAAAAAAAAAAAATATTTTTTGTAACTTAGTTCTTTTTTATTTTTTGTACTTTTAGTTAGTTTATTTCATTGTATTTATTTGTAGATATTGTATTTAAATAATTTATTGATAGTGTAGTGTCTAGGTTTAATTGTTGATAATTGTTGGTATTTTTATTTAATTAATTTATTTAGTTGATAGTGTAGTGTTAGGTTTAATTGTAACTTAGGTTTAGGATATATTTTACAGGTAATTTTGTAATTATTTTAACTATTTTAGCTATTAATAGTTCTTAACCTATTTAATAGCTATTGTACCTGGTTAAAATAAATACAAAGTTACCTGTAAATAAATATACATCCTAAATAGCTATAATTAATTATAATTTATATTGTAGCTATATTAGGATTAATTTTACAGGTTAAGTATTTAGCTTTAAATAGGAATAATTATATTAATAAGAATTAATATTATTTCGTTAGATTTAAATTATATTTAACTTAGGGGGGTGTTAGTGTTAGGGTTAGACTTAGCTTTAGGGGTTTATACATTTATAGAATAGCGGTGAGCTCCAGTCGGCAGATTAGGGGTTAATGTTTGAAGTTAGGTGTCGGCGATGTTAGGGAGGCAGATAGGGGTTAATACAATTTATTATAGGGTTAATGAGGCGGGAGTGAGGCTGATTAGAGGGTTAATAACTTTAATATAATAGCTGTGCGTTCCGTC